>NW_011888835.1:4886624-4906636 GCF_000151845.1 Pteropus vampyrus
ACTGCTTCCCTAAATTGTTAAATCCCCTGTTATATACTCTCATAACATATCTTCATAACATTTACCTCATTTCTAATTTAACATTTATTTGCATAACTATTTGATGCATGTCTGTTTCTTCCTCTAAACTGTAATACATTTTGGGACTATGTTTGTCTTTGCCTATCACTTTAACCAATACAGTGCCTTGCACATAGTATGTGCTCATCAAATATTTGCGGGATAGGCAAACAAATTGAGATAATTTCCATATTTGTCTTTTGTGTGAGGTTTCATTCCTTCCTATATTTTTTATATGTAATGTACCAATAAGTAATTCTAGTTTTTCTCCCACGAAATTAAAAATTTCTATATCTCACCAAAGCAAGATTAACAAAAAGGACAACTGTTCTTTCAAATTGTAACATTTACTCTTTGGAGATGACTAATTTAAATCTTATTGTTAAATAAACTACTGATAGGAGAATTCTGCAACCAATTAGTGCTCTTAAACTGCCATTTGCTCACCACAGATGCAATAAAACACAACTTGGCACAATCAGGCAAACAGAAACTGACTCATGAGGGATATCAGATTTTCTTGCTTCCATTTTGTTTTCATCTTTCCAGTTTGTTTGAAAACTCATAAAAACCATATGATGAGTTTTAGAATAAAACAAGTGGTAGTTCCATGCTAACTTTTTGCCCCCTTGAGTTGTTGTTTCAGAGCTGTAATCCTGCTATCACAAACAAACATCTCAAGGAAATAATCTTGCATTGCATCTTACATTATGAAGTAGATGAGGAATTCGATGGTTAACTTTTTTTTAAGATGGTGGCTTCTATCATTTGCGTTTCAAGTCCATTTAAGTGTTGGTGCTAAAAACTGACCTATTTTATAAGAGTAGTTTTTAGTTTTATTAAGATAATGGCCAGAATACCACTGGATATTTTCTGTAGTTGTAGAAGAAAACACACAAATTGATTTACTTATTTCCAAGTTTTGTTATAACTCAGTGTCCCTCTAAAGTTAGTCATTACTATTTTTTCCACTTAAAATAAAGATATTTTATTATAATCATCCTTAAATATAGCAAAGCCTCCCAAAGTTAAAAATAAAATTTGAGATCTATTGAGAGATACATATAAAAGATTTTTCTTCCCTTTGCTTTTGTTTCACTATCTGAAAAATCTGAGCAATAATTGCTACTTACTTTCCCAGCAGGAAAATTATGAGGATTATTAAAATAATATATGTAAATTACTTTGCTGTCAGAAGCCCTGCATACCTGTGTAATATATTACGCTGCTAAAAACTCATATTAGTAGACTTAAATTTTATCTTAATGCTCAAATAAGTAATTCCTACATAGTTCAATGTTATTGGCTCTGATTTTTCTTTTTAAGTAGACAGGTGCTGCTTTAATTAATTTGAATGGACACAGATTTGAAATTGCTTCTGTAAGAAAGCATTGTTGTTTTAATACTACTGATATTAAACATAGTTAGAAGCTTGTTCTCATTTCCACAAGGTTTCTACCCGTTCTGAATGCAGTACTCTTAATAATTCTGATATTCTGATATAAACGAGACATTTTTGGTGATGTAATAATGTTAAAATGCCAGGGTTTTGGAGTCAAACATTTCAGGATTCAAATTCCACCTTTGTCACACATTAACTGTGTAATCTAGAGCAAGTTCTTTCTTTCCTCTGTGGGCCTATGTTCTCTCTGTGTCAAATGGGTGATAATCCTACGGGGTTTCCTGAGGATTAGTAACCTTCATGTAAAACACTGAGTACAAATGGGACACTCAATGAGTGGCAGTTACTGTTATTACTGAAAATTGCACTATCTATGCCATAGTGTGATGTAGCATTAATAATTAAGGAAAAACCCAGTACTTATAGATGGTTCGCTTACCATGATTTATAGGCATCATTTTATGTAATTCACACCAAACTGTAATGTTGTAATTTTATTTCCCATTGTGCAGATATGGAAACTGAGGCTAAAGGAATTAAAGTAATTTGCTCCAGGTGGAACCGGGATTTAAATTTAGATCTGCTGTATTTCAAAGTCTAGGCAACGTGACTTATTTCTGAACTAAACTGCTTCACCTTTTCCTTAATTTTTTTCTTCAATAAATGATACAGATGATTAACTGTACTTAGGTATATATTTTTTTCTCTACCAGGTTTCTTTTGTTTCCTATTATATCATTTTAACAGCTTTTGAGATAAGAAGCAATCTTGTGGGTTTGGTTAGTCAAATGTGGGATAGCTTTAAAATCTGCTTATATATATATATATAATTACGTATGTATTACAATATATGTAATATTTCTACAATTTTGAACATTTATTCATTACCATAAGTTATCACCAAAGTTATAGCGAGAGACAGTAGAGCTATTGCCTGCATGTCAAAAATATTTCCCTAAGAAACATGAGGTAATTTGCAATTTATGTAAAAAGAGTTGGAGAAATAGTTACTGCTCTAATTTCCTTCTCAAAGTCTGTTCCCTAGTATTAGGACATATCCATAGTTAGATCACCTCTAATATGATGATATCCTGCATGTTAACTCTCCTTCTAAAACACTAATCTATAATTGTCAACCACCTGTCAAATAAGAAAGCCATTAAATACTTACAGCCTTGCTCCTAGTTTTATTATAAATGACTGAGTTGATAAGGAGCATGGGATACAGAAGATGGTAAATACCACTTGGGATATTCTGTAAAGAGTTCATAAATTGTATTCATTACGTCTGGTCAACACCAATAAGTTTACAGACTCAATCATTCTTTAAAGAAAAAGTGTATGAAAGAGGTCTCTGGAAGATTGCATGGCTTAATATGTTTAAGCTTAATCAAAGCAATATGTGAGCACATTTAAAAAATCAATTTGTTTTCAAAGGTTTATTAAGGAAGGAAATATCATCTACCTTCTCTATATTTAGTCATGTCTCTAAAACACAATATAACATTTAACTCTTCAAATGTTCATGTCTGCAATTTATGTCCATGTTTTAAAATAACGTACTCATCATTTCTCATTTCGCAATTTATAAATTTTCACATTTTTTATCTTCTTTTTTGATAGATGAGGATTTAGATCACTTATACCAACCTTCATCTTTCTTCCCATTCTCATTATACTTACAGCAATATTTTAACTAAATTAATAATCAGTGTTTAGATGCTCATGACCACATAAATGTCATTTGTTTCACAGCCATGTATGTGTTTATATCTTTTTGGATGGCTCTTTGCTTTACTAATAGTTTTTAAATCATTATTATTATTGTCTAGGTCTATTATGATTACATATCTAATAATTTTCCAAATACACCATTATACTAGGATTTTTATTCTATATTTTTCCCTCCCCTACATACACTTATTTTTTCCCTAAAGCCCTTCCTACTAGTCTCAAGATGAAAGTATTTGATCATTTAGAATAATTAGCCTCTTGTTTGTAAGCTACAGAAGATAAAGACAATGTCTACCTTCATTCTCCCAATGCCTATTATAGTGCTTGGCACATAGTATATTGTGTACTCTATGATATTTGTGAAATGAATGGATAATGTGATTTAAATTATAAGGCATATATATATATATATATATACTTTAAAGAAAGTATATATACATACTTTATAGAAAGTATATATATAAAGTATATAAATATATAGATTTTAAAGAAAGAGGGAGCTAAATACCACGCTAGTCATCACAAGTTTTTAAATGATCTCAGTATTGAACAATTAAGCAGAAAGTATTAAAAAAAAAAAAAGAGTACGTTTACAGTTTTCCTCCATTCTCTATGATTGCCAAGGAGGTTAACGTTCTTTATGAATGCTTTTATCCCGCAACACTGGTTAAATCTAACCAAACACTTTTAATTTTTCTCTTTATCGAAATAAAATTCTTTAAAGACTAATTCGAAATAATCTCTGAGTAACAAAATAACTGGTGCAGTGCTTTCTATTTTAAACCACAAGTTCCATCCCGCTGACGGTCAGGCATCCTGTTTCCAGGCTGAAGGACCATGGGAAATATAAAAAGGAGAGAAATGTGTGGAGCAGAGCAAGCTGTGACTCTGGCTTATCCGTCGTTTGTCCTCTCCTGTTCCTCGTCAGAGACAACCTGGGTTCTTCAAACTCTGCTATTTCCAAAGCAAATATTTTAAACTATCGGTGGCTCTCTCTTATGAAGTGTAAACTCAGCCAGTTCATAAAACAGATGTAGATTTATCTACGTCCTATTGATAAAGTGCTTGCAGCATTATCCAGAATTAAGGTACTGAGATTAGATTTATAGCTTGCCCTTGGAGTGAGAATAGAGGAAGAAAAAGTTTGGCTGAACTCGAAGTAAATTTACTTGAAGCACTGACACGCAAGACTTGACACGCTCTGCTGCTGCGGTCTTGCCCACTGGTTATGAATTGGTTTCTAACACACCAGGGTCTCTTCCTTTTCTTTATCTAGCTGTGATAGTACCAGGAAACAGGGATACATCGTTCCCTGTTTTGAATGTATGAGGAGACCATGGGAATTCTGGGGAATTGTTCTACTCTAAGAGAGAAAGGCATTTTCTCTGAATCCTAAGTTTCAAATTCTTCAACTAAGACATTCTGTAATTAAACAGCTTGTGTGCCGCTTCATAAAACATATGGGAAACCACACTTGTTTTATTTAGGATAGGGTGCTGCTGTGGGGAAGATCTGTCAAGTCTTTGTCTCAGGCTTTAGTATGAGCAGAAATTCATTGGCAAACGGCAGGTGACAGAAGAGCAGGTTAGTCATAAAATCAAATGCAGTGCCAATCTGAGGACATTTCACATGGTAAATATTGTCCCCGTACATGAATTTCAAAACAACAAAGAATCTCTGAGGATGGAAAAAGAACTAGTCCTCGTTGCGGAAAAAAAAGTTCTGAGGAGGAAGCAAGTGAAACCCGTTTCTGGCATTGAAAAGCTGCAGCGAGCCTGGAAAATTAACGACGCTTCCTTTGCTAACTCATCTTGGCCCCTGATGTCCCTTTAGTCACTCTACCTGTCTTTGTCATGTCTCCAGAGGTGCATGAGCATGACCATAAATTGAAGCTAAATCCAGTTTGGAGCACAGAAGCAAATTAAGCTGCCATCAGAAGTAACCTTTTGAAACTCCCAATCTCTCAATAATATTTTGTATTTTAGCATCTAGATTTAGGAATACATGCTTACAATGACAGTAAGAGGAGCAGCATTTTTTAATATGGAAAACAAAACAATGTGAAACCCAAGAACCTATTGAAATCTGACTTGCCATTATTTACCATATCAAAGATCCTGCTGCAACTGTTCTCTGTAACAATTTCAATGAAAGCCTAGTTTTCCCCAAGTCAAAAGTGGTAACATTCACCCAAACCATCCATTACCGATTACACATAGAACCCAATGCAAACTTCAAGATCTAAAAATGTAGACAGATGTTCAATATTTAAATTAGTCTTTCTAAAAATACCATATCTCAAATCTTCATTCCAGGTGAGAGGCAATGACAGTTTAAAAAAGGAAATTAGAGTTAATAATTTAAATGAATTTTAACTTTGTTATGTAAAGCTTTTTTTTTCCTCGTAAAGAATATATTTTCATTCATCCTCTTGTTAATGACAGGGTTTTCTGGAGATGTGGGATAGTGCCATCATTCTTCATGGCTCATCCTATTTTAATTTAAATCATGGTCTCTTATAACCTAAGAAATTCATTTCTGAAAGTCACTTAACTTGCTTTTCCCTTGGCCCTAGATATGCTACTACTTTATAAGCCTCACTGCCTCCCTCTGATTGATAAACTGATCCCTGTTTTAAATATTACCTTTTTTACAGAACCTTCTCTATCCAGTATTCCCATTGTATATCACTTTCTTTCTCTTTACAGTGTTTTAATTATCTGTAAAACATTTACAATGCCTAAAATCATGGTATACATTACAACTATATTAACATTATTTTTAAATATATTCATTGTCTATTTGATTTGTTACTCTCTTCACCCATAAAATATAAATGCTTTAACATTTAGCATTTTTGTTTTAGTCACTGTTATGCCTCCTGTGTTTAGCATACTACCAGATACATAGGTACTCAATAAATATTTATTAAGACAATAAATATTTTTAATGAATACATACATTATCGAACCAACAAGATAAAGCCCAAATGCTTTGCAAGGCATATAATCCTCATCTCTAGGCTTCGTTATAACCTTCTGGTTCCAACTCCCCAAACGTCTGCATACCTGTGCTATGTTTCAGCCTAATTGAACTATTTCTCATAACTATACAGTTTCAGAACTCTAATACCTTTGCTCATTTCTTCTTGTGGAAAGTTAATTTCAAATAGCACTTAGTATGTAAGGCTCTTTCCAGCTGTCTTAGATCGAGATCTCTCCTCTCCATAGCACATTCTATGAACTCTATTATAGTATTTATCAGATCCTAGTGTAGCTCTTTGCTATACAACTGTCTTATGACTTTTTATAAATGTCTGGTACATAGTAAATACTCATGTACATACTTCCTGAATATATAAATCCCATAAACGCATCAATGGTCTTATTTCTACCAGAAAAAATAATTACTTTTATAATATATTTTTTCTTTTCAAAAACAGTCTTATGCTATAAGGATGCTTCAGTCTTTTCTGGACTGAGTTCAAATGGCAAAATGAGCCCAAAAGAATATTGTTCATGTAACCTAGAGACTGCTGGTAGTTGACATTTAATAATATTCAAATACTTGCAAAGAACTGGTAGTGATGGGGAAACTTTTCCCTTCTCCCCTAGTTCTTTCAGCTGGTCAAATAATTCAAATGAGATACAACAGATTAACAGGAGAAAAATCAGTTTTTAATACATGCCCAAGGAAATTCATGTGAGCATGAAAATTCTAAAGACAGTGAGATAAAATTTTATATATATATATATGAATTTTAGACTAAGGTGGACGAAATAGGCAATTCACAGATAGAGAAGAAAGAACAAACATTTGGTGAACAAATTCTTACAGGGCCACCTAGAGACAATGGGACACACAGATTTTTCCTTGGATGCTCCCTGTCTGCCACACTTAACTCAAAGAGGCTAAGGTGAATATGCTAAGGCTCCTTTCTTGAAGCAGGTTTTTCTGTCTGAATTTCTTTAGGCAGGTAAGGGGAGGTAAAGAGCTCATTTTGAATTTGGGGGCTTTAATTGTTTTCAGTTGGAAATGATGGGCATACCAAGGTGGCAAACCCCAGGAGACTTGTTCCAGACCCCCACAGAACAAAGCTAAGCGACCTCAGAATTTCCACACTCAAAAGAGCCGAGAACAGACTGGAATTTTTATAAGTGCTTTCTGCAGGTAAGCCTCTTAATAAAACTTGCTGATTAGAGACTTACGAATTGTATTTCTAAGAAAGGGTGTGGAGTCTCATTCATGGCCAATTGTTAAGGATATATTAGGGATCTTTTTGAGAAGCACAGATGAACTAAAGGATGTTTTGCCGTCAGCTTCTATGAACTTGACTTTTTTAAGACCAAAAAATAGCTCCAAAGAGAAATCCTACAGTCAAGAATATACACACCAACGTACACACCCATAACAACCAGGAAAACCCCACTTTATCTTTTAATGTGTGTGTATGTGTACTATTATATAATGGGTACAAATTCACACTTAATGATATGGTTTGCATTTGGGAAACTTTGAAAAACCTGTTAAATTTATTTTCCTGTGAAGGAGGAAAACCAAAATGAAAGTAACATTTTCATTATGAATTTAGAGGTTAGGTACTTACTGCATGTAGAATTAAGATGGGCAAGAAACTCAAATATTTTTTACTAATATTCTTTTAAAACCATGTTTCATCTATTATCAGGTAGCCGCAGAGTTATAATGAATGTTAATATGATTTGCTTCTTTGGATAGTGAGGAACTATTTTTAAAAAGGGATTTACATACTCTGGCTTCATGCAAACCTTTGCAAAGTGGACATCTTTAAAAATAAAGTTGAACTTCATTGTCCTTGACAGTGTTACCATGTTATGACCTGAAGGGGTTCAGAATGGTATACTTCATGTGGTACGTGGATTATTTTGAGCTAAAGGCAACCAAGACCCCGTAGATTCAGAGAAACTTCTGCTCCCCCCTTAATTAGAAGAATTTAAATTAGAAGCCTGGCTCATGATAAAAGTTATCACCAGAAATGACTTTTTACTTACATATATGGCAGCGCAAACTCATAATTTCTAAATATGTGCTCTCCCTACAATGACCTTCTGAATCCCCAAGGTGCATTACCTCATCCTTAGGTCAAAATGTCTTAAATAACTCAATTTCCCTTTTGGTCTCTGAACCTCCCCTGCATGTGGGTCTCTAACTCTCTCATGTATGCGGGGTTCCCATATGTCTGTATGTATGAAATTTTGTTATTTTCTCTGGCTAATCTGTCTCATGTCTATTGGATTATTAGACTAGCCAAAAGAACCTTGAGGATAGAGAAACGTTTCTTCCTTCCCCGTAAACCTTTAAATGTGAAAGATTACTGAATCCAATTTGCCCTGGTGAATGTGGGATACCAAACACCAAATCCTAAGGATAATTCAAGGACAAGCCTCCCCACAATTTCTGTCTTCTGCTTATACATTAATTAGAACTGATGTGTTGCCAAGTGCCTGGCCCTTCTAGACGCTCAGAGAATATTAGCCACTCTAATCATTGGAGACTATTATAGACAGTGGCTGAGAAGAAAACCTGAAAGTCTGTTTCGTTATCATTCTTCACTCAGCTGCCCAGCTTCTCACGTGTGTTATTGGAATTTTTCCCCTTTACTCATATCCAGCGCATCAAAAAGAGTTCTCACAACCTGAGTGACAATGGCAACGAGAGAGTTCTTAGTGGCATGGCCTGTGGGACTTCAGAGAAGCTGGAAGGGTAGAAGGAAATACTTCTCTGTCTTGTGGTTCAGGAGGATCCACACTCCCCTTCAGCCATGGCCCTGGTGAGGAAGGAAAGACTCAGAGAGAGGAACTCTCTCTAGAATGAAGATCAAACAGGAAATTAAAGCCACTGAAATGTACTCACCTCCAAGGTACAAATCTTTTCTCAATTCAGAAACCTAATTGATTATTTTTATTTTAATAGCAATGCTTTGGCTTTCAGAAAACAGTGACACCAAGGGGTCTATTTTTAGGGAGAAGAACATGAACATACAGTAAGGAAAGTACATGATCACTGGATCCATGTTTGCTTCTGAGAACAATTTCATTTTTTTAACTCTCATCAAAGTCATAGATTACATTTCATATGTAGTATTTAAAATTACACTCTGATACCTGAGTTTCCATATTTTCTTATAGTTACTTATTTAGCTTGAAAACTAACCCCTACATTGTTCTTTATATCTTTACAATACTTACTTCTTAATGTGCAGTTACACTTGCAAAATAGATTGTAACTGGCTATGTACAGCGTTCTGATATTTTTAAAAGGAAAGCAGGTAATTAAACAGCGAGAAGAGACAAATTTGGCAGGACCCCCTTCTCCATTTTGAACCCCGACTTGGAGCTCTCATGTGCATCCATTTCACGTTTCAGTACATTTTGTACCAAATATCTTGCAAAGTTTGTAATGGTTTAGGAAATGATGTTTTTCTTCCTTTAATAGAGAGGAAGAAAGAAAGAGAGAGAGGGAGAAAAAGAAGGAAGGAGAAAAGGAAGAAGGAAGGAAGGAAAGAGAAGGAAGGAAAGAGGAAGGAAGGAAGGAAGGAAGGAAGGAAGGAAGGAAGGAAGGAAGGAAGGAAGGAAGGAAGGAAGAAAAAAGATGAAAAATAAATTGCATTAAGAATATTTCTTCTGAAAAATGTGAGAGCTCTTTTCATGAATAATCTGCTTATCAAAAAACACCAGGAGACACAACCACAAAAACACCAGAAAGTCGGAGGAAATACTTATAGCTTTATAATTAAATTTCTATGCATTATATGAAAACTTTAAGTTGACTAGTGAGAGGATGCTCTAATCGGCCTGACATTCTAAATAAGTTGTGTTCATTTGCTCAGCTCATTGAAGGAATGGAATTTTACTACATAAAATATTTCAGAGGCTTTTTAAAATATTAGCCATGGAAAAATAATAAGATTGTGACTATGTTTATATAACCAAAACATTTCAATAAAAACTGAAAATTCCATATAGTAAATTGAATGACTTATTTTTCTACACCAAAAATCTGCATATAAGAGTTTGATAGAAACTGGCATTAGGTAACTCATCCTGGCCACATCACCCACACAATGTAATAATGCACACACCAGCTACATCATCCCCTTCTTAAGGTTTTTAGTTACATTGTCTCAGACTGTTTACTCTTCTCTTACTATTCAATCTTATTTTGTCTATTTTTTTCCCTTTGGTTTTAACTTCTCTCATTAGCAACGTAGGCCTCATCTTATTCTGATAATATTAAACTATTTTTGAATAACAGTGAGTTAGGAAGATGAGGTCTCTAATACGTTTGTGCCTATTACAGAGATTTTTGGCAACTGTTTTCATCAACAGAGATTTTGTCAAGTGATTTAAGCTCTTTGGTTCAGCCTTCTTTCTGGGGGAAATACAGAGTGGTAATGATGATAATAATAATTATATATCTTCAGGCATAGTGCTTGTAGAGTCACTGTCTTTTATATCCGTGAAATTAGTTCTTATAGGAATAGGAAAGTCCCAGCCTCCCACTCACTCACATTGTATTCACATGAGAGATTCCACTTTTGTCTCCTTGTTATCCTCACTCATCTGTCTTCAAACCAAATTACTGAGGACGATTAACAAACACCGCCATGAAAACTAGACCAACAGCTCTTTAGTTCATATTTTGCAATGGCACTTGAGATGGTTTGTTACACATGCACTATTGGAAAAACTTACAATTCATTGGGAGAGAAAAGGGTCAGAAAGTAGAGAAACTTGGATCTTGCATTTTATAAAATGTGAAGTACAGTAAAGTAGAAATTCCCTTTTTTGTTCTGCAAAGCAAGATAAAGAATTTCAAATTCTCTTGACACATCAAGGTACAGTTTGCTGATTTTATTGCAGAACCAGGACATTGTCAAATTTGTATAAAATGTGAGGAGGCAAAGATAAGTGGATGTAGAAATGTAACTGAGAAGCTAGATTTTCATCTGTAAAATTAGATGAAAAACTAATTTACCCAAGAGAGATTTGGAAGGTGTTATTAAATGTCATAGAACCCATCCTCATATATATTTGGAGAAAAAAAAATAATTAAAAAAATAAATGACTTTTAAAATTATCGATTCCTCTAACCTACAAAGGTCAAAAAGTAAATGAAATCAAGATTCCCTACATTCCCCTCTTGTCACTTGAGCACGTTATAATTTGTAATAATCATGCTATTATTTACATGTCCTCTATGAAATAAACTCTATTTAAAAAAAAAAAAAAAAAAACCAGTACGTTGCTCTGGCTCCATGAAAAGCTTTCTAAAATAGAAAACAATGGATGCATTGTCAACACTAGAGTGCCATTTAAAAATAGATAGAGGTATTGTTAAGAGTTCAGAGAACATCAGAAAGAAGGGTTTGACTTATTGCATGAAAAAAAGATGAAAAGAATATGTATAGCTTGGCTAAGCAACAACTAAGTAGGAGCATGATAACTGCCTGCAAATTGTTCAAGGATTTGAATACAAAGAAGGGGACACTGTTTGGTGACTTAAAGAGAAGATCTGGATGAGTCCAGTTTGTCTCTTTCTTTTTAATCCTATTGGCTTTGAGAATCTTACAGTGTTATAACACTTAGGAATTTCCTAACAAAAAAGGTTATAGATTTATTTTTTTGGTGGTGGGGGGAGCATTTTATTTGGGGACATGTTAAAACTAGTTCTAAAAGGAAGAGAAACTATATACATAATTATCAGACACATCTGCATCTAATTAGAGCAATAACTGTGTCATATTAATGGTGTAATAAATGTAACTTACAGAAGTTGTAAGGACTCAGAGAAGGAACCATCCGGCTTAGCACACTTAGGAAACTATGTTATAGTTGTTGTGATTTAAGGAATATTACCAAGAAATGTAAAACAAAATACTTGGAAAGCAGATGAATACAAATGAAAATTCAAAGACTTGTCATTAAATTTTAGTTGAACTAAACTAAACCCTTGAGAAGGTTATAATGTCCTTAGCAAAAAATTTTATGCTATCAAAGTAACACTAACTTAAAATAAATCTGTTTCTATGCCTTACTATATACAGTAATATAGTTCTATATTAGCCAACTTCATATACTTTAACTGAAAATATACTATCATTGTGCTACTGAAAATATATTTTATTATCTTCTAATCTGACAGAGTTTTAGACATGTCTTATTCCATACTAGAAAACATTATCATTTAGCTAAATTAATTTTATATAAAAGGTGTAGTTGAATAAACAGTTGATGAGATGTTTTCCCCTTAGGATATAATGAACACAATAGAAGAAAAAGGGTTACACAATACAGAAAAAAAATGCAATGTTCGGTAACTACTGTGTTGCCCATCTATTTTCAATGTAAGCAAGGTAAATTTTCTTACCTAGAAGTGCCGTTATAACCGCAAACGCATTTTTCTCTTATTCTCATTCACTATTTCCTGACTTTCGCTTTGTGTTTGAAAGCTGAAAAAATCATTTAACTTGTACATCTTGTACTTCTGTCCTTGAAATAGTTTATATGTATGTAGATTCAAATCCTCCTTTGAAAAGACAATTTTAACTGGCAAAGAATAACTGACTTACATCGGATATAATTACTTTTAGCCTTAAGATCTTGGCATGCCGTCTACTAGAAAATCCATGCTAAGGAATGCCAGCCACACCTACCTATGAGATGGTCTTAAGAAGCACACACATTTATCCCCTTACCCTGATATCTGGTAAGTCAAAATAAATGATGACCGTGTAGAGACATTTTGATGTCAGTGTAGAAAGGTAAGGAGTACCCACTGTCAATGAAATTTTGAAAAATACAAACAAAAATACAAAAATTTTGAAAAATACAGGACCCTTAAAAGTGCCATTACAAAGTGTTTCTTTTCATCAAGATAGTTTAGATGTAAATTCATACTGAATTATTTACAAATGAATTATATAGTATGTGCATTTTATAGTTATTACTGACAAACATATGCACACTTGTAGACATGGATTATAAAGTGATACGCCGAAAGAAAATTTGTTTGGTAGATTATGGCTGATGGCTAATATTTTTCCCTAATTCAAATATTTATCATATTTCATTTTTAAAAAAAAATAAAATTTAATATATATCATGTATTCAAAAATAAATTTCTTAAATATATTTTCTTGTAGTAAATACTTCCAAATTAAGAGAAGTATATCGACTTACTTTTTCTTAGAAAAGATAACTCTTTTGCTTACAAATCCCAGTTTACAGATGTGATATTACCATTTGTCCCTGTTTACATTTAAGAATTGCCTAAGCCTTGCTCACATGCTCTGCATTCTATCAGTGCCCTTTATTTTTGCCCTAAATTCACGAGATTAAAACTTTAAAAAATAAAACCATGCAAATCCTGCCAAATACTGGTGCTTCTTTAATACAGATCTTCTCGTCATGATTAGTCTACATATGCAGATCCCTAAGTGGCTTATAGTTCACTTCTGACTATTTTACATGGGTAAATATTTATTGAATGTCAATAATAGGAATGTGAATGATTTTTGAGTGACCATCAGACCCCCATTTTAAAATAAGTATTGATATGACCATCTTTTACCAATAGAAAGACAGCTGCTCCTGGAAACAAAAGTGGTTCAGACAGAACTGGGCTCAAGTGGAGAACACTATGGGTTCCTCAGGTCTGGCAGAGTCCACCCACCCACCAACTGTCAGGACATTTCTCTCTTTTATTATTATTGCTACTATAGCAAGTAGATTGAGCTGAGCTGACATGTCACTCCCAAAGAGATTTGCGACAAGCCAAAGTGCAATAAGGTTCTGAAATGATATCTCCATCTCATGCTTTCTCTCATCCCTCCTGGAATTCTGCATCAGACAGAGTCAAGTTGCCTCGACCTGGAAGCAAGCAGAGGCAGGCAGCATCATGCCTTTGGCATCAAGTACAGAAAGAACAAAACAAATTAAAATGCTTTAAAATGTTTTTGAACTTCATGAAGATTTTAAAGAGTTTGCTTGAAAGATATAATTTTTAAAGTCCTTTGTTCACTAATATTTTTCTCCCGTAGGAGGTTGAAATGAAGGAATCATTCAAAGAAGAAAAATATTTATTTCTAAACAATTGAATGTCTACCATGAGCCCCAGGCACTACAAGAATCATAGATACTGAGGATGTAAAAACTAAAATATCGTTTTCACTGGGTGGAATATTTCAAGGGCCCTTGGTTGTGGGTGGTAAAGGGATTATCTTGTATTTCAGTCAGATTTTTCCATTCTAATGGTTCAGTTCTAGTAATTAAAAGTATATCTGGAGATAGATTTTATACTTTAACAGAAAGTGATATTATGCCTTTCTTTCATATGTTTAGGAAAGTCATATTTAGATTTGACGTTGACTTTTGGGCAGCATCAATTTATAGTCACTTTAAGAGCAGTAAAGTAGTATTTAAGCATCTATTTTCAATATACATGTTTACACCTACACACCTACAAGCATGTGGATATATATACATATATATATTTATTTCATATACATATTTCATACTTATATTTATATTTATATATTATATATATATTTATTTCATGTATATATTTCATATATATATATTTCAGCTAAAACCCAGTACGACTTTATGCAAGTTTCAAATCTTAATTACAATGTGCTATTACATAAGATGTGAGTTATAGAATGGTTTTCCTGTCCATTTCTCTAGAATCTAAAGAAGTAAAAAATAAATAAATAAAGCATAAAACACAAATACGGTAAAAAAATAAATAAATAAAAAATAAAAAAGTAAAAATTTTAAAAACCAAATCAAACAAACCGTGAGTATGTTTCAAGCCAAACCTCTATGAAGATACATTTATTCCTATGAGCTGAATGGGAGATTAAATAGAGTTGAGTGAATTGTTTTTTTTTCAGTCCAAAGTTAGGCAATGGGTAGAAAAAACTAGAAGAAACAGATCTAGAGACTACATAATATAAATTATGTTGAAAGAGGAAATATAAGACACAAATTAATTTATATAAACACTATGAAATGATTACTGAAATCTTGCCCTATCCATCTAATCTGTCTTGATTTCCTCTTCTATAAAACAAGGGTGTCTAGGTAACTAGTATGTATGCAACGAACACATATTGAGTGCCTACTGGTGGTAGGTACTGGAGCATAGGAAACATTTTCACATACACACTAGATTTCACTTTTTGGCCTTACATTAAACTGGTAAAAAAAATTATTACAACTGTATTTTTGCATGAGTGAAAGAACTCAGAAGGAGTTGTTAAAAATTAAATGATCTCTAGATTCTCTTCCAGATGCTAAAAAATTATCCTTAAATTTATAATCTTGATTGAGGTACAGGATCAAAGAATAGTATGTATAGTAACCATGTGAACTTAATTCTCTTCCGTCTCTTTTTAATGGGGACCAAAATGACAATTTGGACTGCTCATTCCCTACCATTTCCTTCTCATTTTCTAACCTCCTCTATCTGCCACCATATACATTTAAGTATATGTACTGTTCTCTGCCCCGGTTAAGGGGGCGGGGGATAGTACATATTTCAGGCTTTTAGGCCACACAGCTTCAGTACAAGTACTGATCTCCGTTGTAACATGAAAAGCATCCAAACATACATAAATGAATAGGAGTCACTATGCTCCAATAAGACTTTATCTACAAAGATAGGGAGTGAACCACATTTGGCCTGGGAGCCATGGTTTGGTAACCCTTGATATAAGTTGATCTTAAAAATAAAAGTATCTGGTAATAATTTCAAAGTTCATGTAAAATATAAAGATCAAAATATTTTAATAATACTTTAAAGTCATGCCTTTTAAATTTGATGTAGATGTATGATTATCCAATAAATTTATAGTATTTAAAAGCACTGTAATATGTTACCATATTACCTTTATATTTGTAGATATGATTGAAACTGTTCACATTTCAAGAATCTTAATGAGTTTTATAAAACTCATTAAGGTTCTTGAAAAAGCCCTGATGGAATTTCTTTCTCTTTTTTTTTTTTTTTTTGTGGGCATGATGGAACTGGGGTTTTCTAACTGGATGTTAGGTAAAAACTTGATTTTTTTTTTGACCAAATTAGGCTCAGTATCTGGAGCTACAATAAGCTACTAAGCAGAATATAAAATTAATTAATTATTTAGCTTGGTCATTATCAGGCAATCAAGGACATTTATTGAATATCATCTATTTAATATATATAACGATTGATATCTTGAAGTTTCTTCTTCTAGCATCACATAAACATGAAGATCCTTGGAGTTTGTACTCTTTAATAATGATGTTATAAGTAGAATATACCAGTAAATCAGTCAATAAATGTATTGGAGCGGTCATTTTTCTGCTTTGCAATTTGAATGAGATATGATATTAATGACCAAATATGGGGTTTGGCACATAGTAGAGTCTCAAAAAATATTGTTTATCCTCTTTACGTTATCATGTTTCTAAACCTTTGTCATCTGCAGTAAATTTCAGTTAAAAATTCTAAAGAGATAATGGAGTGACAGGACCACGTTTAACCTCTCATTTTAAAAAAACTGGAAACATGGACAAAAGGTATGAAACAACTATTTTCAGACTTTGAAACTTAGTGCAGGATTTTGATGCCTGAAAAGGAACAAATTAGGTAACTTAAGATCATACTAGACTTTGGACTAGGGACACATTCAAGGCTGTGAAGCAGGAAGGCAAAATCCTAAGTAAAAAGTAGAAGTCTTGCTGAGCTGAGAAGTCTGGAAATTGAGAGGTCAGCAAGTCTGAGCCAGTGGGAAATTACATGTCACAGTTCTAGAGAGGAGAGAATGATTTAAAAAAAAAAAAAGTTCCATAAATCTCCTGAACACAAATGTGCATATATGTATGGTAGAAATCTGTAAGATTGCAACATAATGACGTATTCTGTGAGTTGAATTGTTCTCAGCTCACACAGGGCTCAGAATCATTCATTTTCTCACTAGTCAGGATGACAATTTCTTGATGAACAACTAGAAAATTTAGTAGAAATTATAGAAGGGCTGAATCTTGTAATAATAGTAACATATTTGAAGAGTAAAGGCTACTTGAAACCCATACAAACAAAGCTTAGAAATTAGCCTCAAAAGATAAAATTAATCTGTGAGTATTTAATTGTATACCAGAACAAAGCCAACGACCATTAAAGGAAGACAAAAAAATCCAGAAGGATAATAAAAATTCACAGTGCTTAGTAGCCAAGGGAAGATTACTAGCCACTCAAAGAAGCAAGAAAATGTAACCCATAACTAGATGACAAAAATCAGTCATTAGAAAAATAATAGCAAAGAAAAATTAGTAGACAAAACACTAAAAAGCTATTATAATCATATTATAGTATTTAAAGGAAAAAAATGGTAAACAGAGAAGTGGAAGATATTAAAAGAAACAAATGGAACTTCTAAGAATAAAAATTACAACAGCTCAAAGGAGTAATTTACTGGATAGGTTAAATATCAGATAGGGCCCTGCAGAAAAAAAAAAAAAAATGGTTAATGATCTTAAAGAAATAAGAATGGAAACTATCCAGAATAAAACAGAGATAGAAAGAAAAACAACTGAAAACAAGAACTGAGTATCTGTTATCTATAAGATAACATAAAGTAGTCTAAAGGGTGTAATTAGAGTTCCATAAAAAGGTGAGGTAGAAAAAAAAATTTTAAATAAATGGCTAGATTTTTTTCAAGATTTGATTAAAATGTAAACCTAGATTTAAAGAACTCACTGATCTTAACCAAAATAAGTATAAAGAAAACTGTGCCAATAATATAATCAAAGTGCTGAAAAACAGTGATAACGAGAAAATTTTATAAAAAGTCAGGGGCAAAAACCACATTGTATGTTTAAGGGGGAAGTAAAAACTTGGAAGAAGGGACTGGAACAGGGGGAATTCAACATATTTGTTTCTTTGGCCTAAGGGAATACTGCAGCTTTAATGTGTAAGGTGTGAATGAAGGTCTGAGAGAAAACCTTCTCTGTTCTACTATTCTGAAAAACCAGAAGACAAAATCCCAGCCTCATCACAGCACCAGAAATGTAAAGATGGAATTCTAGGAAGGAGAGATCACTGGAAGGTTAACCCAGGTAACGTTTGTTAACTCTGTCAAGTCTCTGAATATAGCCTGAATCACACCTGTGCAAGGCACACTCCAAACACCTCAAATTAGGACATCAGAAATAACTGAGATATGCGTTGCCTCACTAGAGTGAGAGTTTACAGTTTAAGTGTAAGCAAGTAAATTGTCTGCTAAAACAAAAATGTCAACCCTTTTTAGAGGAATATAACAAAATATAAATTCTGAGTCTCCACAACATAACATTCATGACGTCTGGGAAACAATACAAAATTATGCCACACACAAAGAACTAGGAAAATGTAAAGTATATTGAAAAGAAGAAGTAATCAACAGAGGCCACATACAAGATAAATCAGATGTGGAAATTACCAGACACAGGGTTAAAGCAGCTAATCTAAATATCAATTAGATGAATAAAAACGTTTATAATTAAACTTTAGGAACCCTGTTCAAAAAAATAAAAAAATATATGAAAAAGAGCCAAATTAAAATTTAAGAAAATATACTCTATCTTAAAATATTCATAGGATGGCTTTAATAAGAGAATGGAAATGACAGAGGCAAGAGTCAGTGAACGTGATGAAAATCAATAGAAGTCATGTAATTTGAAATGAAGGGAGGAAAATTATTAGAAAAATAAACAGAGCCTCAAATGCCAATAAAACAATATCAAAAGTTATAACATATATGCAATTGGAGTCTTAGGATGAGAAGAGAAAATAGAAAGCAGAAAAAAGGCATGAGAAGGAAAACAGGTTAAAAAGCACAGAGGAACAAACAAAACACTATTAATAAAATAGTTGACCAAAATCTAACTATATTAACAATTATACTAAATGTTAAGAGAGTATAATTATTACATTTTAAGGCAGAGCTGATCAGAGTAGATAAAAAAGCAGAATTAGTTATTTGGAATGTAAAGTAAAATATACAAATAGCTTGAAACTATGTAGATTGAAAAAATGTACTATGCTATCATTAAGCATTAGAAGGCTGGTGTGGCTCTTTTAATATCTAGATTGATATATTTTAGGAGAAAGTTTTCAGAGATGAAGAAGAATATAAATGTATTTAAATACAAAATTTAAACATAAGAAACAAAAATGAACAGAATTCAATTAAAAATTAGTCTCAAAATCAGAGTAAGAGATATTTACACGTTCCTCTTTCCAAATGGCCATCTAAATGAAAAATTCATAGATGATATGAGGAATAGCACGGCATCTTGATCTAATTAATATTTATACTACACCAACCCATAAAAACTACAGAAAAAAAATTATGTCAAGGGTATACCATATGGTTACCAAAATAAATTATATGGTGAGTAATAAAAAATTCTCAATAAGTTGTAAGAGAAAAATATCATATACAGGTTGTTCTCTGTTCACAAGAGAATTAAATTAGAAATCAAAATCAATAAAATATTTAGGAAAATATCTAAGAAAAATTTCCATTATTTGGAAAATAAATAACATACTTCTAAAAGATCCATGGGTCAAAGGAAACATCAATTTACAATATATTTCAGATTGAATGATAACATCAAAAATAAAATGAACTGTATTCAGATTTAAAAATTGATATAATTAAAAGCTGACATGTCTGAATTACAAAATGTATTAAAAGAAATTCTAAAAGCAGAAGGAAAATAATATCAAACAAAAACTAAGTATAGAA
>NW_011888835.1:4906686-4958148 GCF_000151845.1 Pteropus vampyrus
AGAGAAAACCTTCTCTGTTCTACTATTCTGAAAAACCAGAAGACAAAATCCCAGCCTCATCACAGCACCAGAAATGTAAAGATGGAATTCTAGGAAGGAGAGATCACTGGAAGGGTAACCCAGGTAACGTTTGTTAACTCTGTCAAGTCTCTGAATATAGCCTGAATCACACCTGTGCAAGGCACACTCCAAACACCTCAAATTAGGACATCAGAAATAACTGAGATATGCGTTGCCTCACTAGAGTGAGAGTTTACAGTTTAAGTGTAAGCAAGTAAATTGTCTGCTAAAACAAAAATGTCAACCCTTTTTAGAGGAATATAACAAAATATAAATTCTGAGTCTCCACAACATAACATTCATGACGTCTGGGAAACAATACAAAATTATGCCACACACAAAGAACTAGGAAAATGTAAAGTATATTGAAAAGAAGAAGTAATCAACAGAGGCCACATACAAGATAAATCAGATGTGGAAATTACCAGACACAGGGTTAAAGCAGCTAATCTAAATATCAATTAGATGAATAAAAACGTTTATAATTAAACTTTAGGAACCCTGTTCAAAAAAATAAAAAAATATATGAAAAAGAGCCAAATTAAAATTTAAGAAAATATACTCTATCTTAAAATATTCATAGGATGGCTTTAATAAGAGAATGGAAATGACAGAGGCAAGAGTCAGTGAACGTGATGAAAATCAATAGAAGTCATGTAATTTGAAATGAAGGGAGGAAAATTATTAGAAAAATAAACAGAGCCTCAAATGCCAATAAAACAATATCAAAAGTTATAACATATATGCAATTGGAGTCTTAGGATGAGAAGAGAAAATAGAAAGCAGAAAAAAGGCATGAGAAGGAAAACAGGTTAAAAAGCACAGAGGAACAAACAAAACACTATTAATAAAATAGTTGACCAAAATCTAACTATATTAACAATTATACTAAATGTTAAGAGAGTATAATTATTACATTTTAAGGCAGAGCTGATCAGAGTAGATAAAAAAGCAGAATTAGTTATTTGGAATGTAAAGTAAAATATACAAATAGCTTGAAACTATGTAGATTGAAAAAATGTACTATGCTATCATTAAGCATTAGAAGGCTGGTGTGGCTCTTTTAATATCTAGATTGATATATTTTAGGAGAAAGTTTTCAGAGATGAAGAAGAATATAAATGTATTTAAATACAAAATTTAAACATAAGAAACAAAAATGAACAGAATTCAATTAAAAATTAGTCTCAAAATCAGAGTAAGAGATATTTACACGTTCCTCTTTCCAAATGGCCATCTAAATGAAAAATTCATAGATGATATGAGGAATAGCACGGCATCTTGATCTAATTAATATTTATACTACACCAACCCATAAAAACTACAGAAAAAAAATTATGTCAAGGGTATACCATATGGTTACCAAAATAAATTATATGGTGAGTAATAAAAAATTCTCAATAAGTTGTAAGAGAAAAATATCATATACAGGTTGTTCTCTGTTCACAAGAGAATTAAATTAGAAATCAAAATCAATAAAATATTTAGGAAAATATCTAAGAAAAATTTCCATTATTTGGAAAATAAATAACATACTTCTAAAAGATCCATGGGTCAAAGGACACATCAATTTACAATATATTTCAGATTGAATGATAACATCAAAAATAAAATGAACTGTATTCAGATTTAAAAATTGATATAATTAAAAGCTGACATGTCTGAATTACAAAATGTATTAAAAGAAATTCTAAAAGCAGAAGGAAAATAATATCAAACAAAAACTAAGTATAGAAAAGAATGACAAATGAAATAAATAGTAAAGATGACAAAACATATTTTTCTCATTTAATTTCTAATTTACTTAAAAATAATCAATAATTTAAAGCAAAATAATATCAATGCATTGTGGGGTTTATAACTTGGTATTAAAATCTATAAGAATAACATAAATGATGGGGGAATATAAGTATAATTTTGTAAGGTTCTTACATTACATAAAATGGTGCCTATGACTTGAAGGTAGATGGTAATAAATTATTTTGCATTAACTGATTATTTTATAATTTACTATTTAAATTACTTTGATTTTTAGTTTATTTTTAAAGTTATTTTCATAATAGTTGCTCTAGGCTTTACAATATATACCTTAGCTTATCAGAATCTACTTCAGATTTATACGAATTTAATTGCAGTGAGATAGAGAAATGTTATTCTAATTTTCTCTTTTGCTTTTCTTGTACTATTACTATTATGCAGATTATAAATCTAATGATACATTATTATAATTATTACTTTATTTAATTTTGTCTTTTTAAAAAGCTAAGAGAAGAAAGTAGGATCAAGACAAATTGATAGGCTTTGTTATAGCATCCTCTTATTTATGATTTGTGGTTCTCTCAATTTGCTGCTATGGATTTGAGTTACCATCAGGTGTTAATGAACTTCTTCAATACAGCCTCCCTCACCTCCTTTGTGCTACTTTTGTCAAATATGTTACATTTCTATGTTATAGAACCACATTATATTTATTAAAATATTGCTTTATAAAATTGCCTTTTAATTAGTTAATAAAAAGAGAAGAAATATCTATCTCGTTGTCTTTTATAATTACATAATTCTCTTTACCAGTACTCTGTGTGTGTGTATGTGTGTGTGTGTTTATTTCAGTTACTGTTGTTTCTGGTCCCTTACTTTCAGCATGAAGTTCTTTTAGTACTTCTCGTAAGGTTGATAGGCCAGGAACAAATTGTCTCAACTTATATTTATCTGAAAATGTCTATTTCACTTTTAGATTTTGGAAGACAGTTTTTCTAGACATAAAATTCTTAGTTAACACTTTTTAACATGCAAAACTAGCTTTCTGTTCCCTTGTTGTTCTCTCTAATACATTTGTTACTTCTTTATATCACTTAATCAGAGTTTGCAATTATATATTTATTTGTCTAATAATTTTTTATGTTTCCCTCCACCCACACTTTCTTATAAATCCATGATGGAAACACTATATTGTAAATCTATGATGGAAAGCAATCATTTCTCTTACCAGTAGTAAAATGAGAGACTGACACCGAGCAGTCATTCAATATATTTTTCGAATAAACAAATACAATATTTATAAATGCATTTTAACTGTATGCTGTTATATTTACCATGAGCTCCTTGAAAACAGGAAACTGGTCTGATCTTGGTCTTATGTATGTCTTAGCAATGGACATATAAACCTATTCAACAGAAGTTTAAAAACAGAAATTGAAGTGGAGAAAAAAATTGTGAAAAAAGAACAATCAAAGGGAATAGCGGAGGGGAATGAGGTAAAGAACTAGTGAACTATAGTTGATAATCTTCCTTTTGCAACTAAAATAGATATTTTTTAAAACCCATTGCCGAAGAGAAAATGTTAGAGGGAGGGTAAGGAAAGGGTAGAGGGGCATGACACGAGGCTGGGCAGAAGCAAAGGGCTGGCTGTGTGACGGTGCATAAAAGATCAACTCTACCTACTTCTCCAGTGTTTTTTTCTAGACATGTAGTGCCGGAGCCCACCCAGCTGCAGGTGGAAGTAGAGCAGACAAGAAGTGCTATCTGAACTACAACGGCTAAAGGCGATCATGCGTGCCAGGAATTATGGCTCCTTCCAACCCGGGCTTCAGAATTTGAGGACCAATACTCCTGAATGACAGCACTTGTCTAGGATATGTGCTTGCGTGTAAGGCAACCTAGCTTGGGCGGCAAATTTAAGCAGGGATTTCATGTCCTCTTTCGTTTTTGCGTAGTTAGAAGATATGTTGTACTTACTGCTAGTTTTCCAGTTCCCACATCGCTATTACAAATGCCACTTCAAAATTGCTTAATATGCCAGCTACTTTGTCCTGCATTGCCTCTCACAATCTCTATTAAATAGGAGCCCAGAAATCTAAAGTATGCATTGTCTAAGATGCCACGGATAGTAAACAAGGAACCAATTTTAACTGCAATTTGAACCAAGTCTAAGCCTTCAAAACCTACATCATTTCCAATGCACTTCTTTAACACTTAATGAAGAAGTTGTATTATTATTTCTTTTAATGATGATCTTTGTGCTAGTTTTGAGGGCTTGGAATCGGGTTGGGCTTATGGAGGGTCTCTTTTCTATGTAGAAATTTAAAAAGAAATAATTCTTTGGGCAAAAGGAGTGTAAAGCATCTATTCCATCCCTTACAACGTGGAGGATTACTGTACAACAGTGCAGGAAAGGGTCTCTGATCTCACAGAGAGAAAGAGAAGCAAGTACTCATCAAATGGCTTGCTTTCAAAATACTTCACTGTTTTCCATTGTTATGGACTGATGGAGACTTCATATTTGAAAAATTTTTTAAACAAGTTCATGTGTTAAAATTAAAACTTGTAGTAAGGCCTTGAAGTAAAAAGCTGTCTTTGGAACAGAGACCAACCAGCATGGGACAAGAACTAAGTAGGATCCTAGAGAAGCCAAAACATGCTCAGCTATCCTTGCTGAAGGCTGTCAGGACCTCCTTTGTCAAAGAGCTAGAGTAAAACCAGAAGGTTGTGTGCTTCATGTGCCTCTTCCTATTTAAGCACCATTTACTCCAAAATATTTCGTTACAGGTAAAAACCTATAGAAGAGATCATTTATGCCTATGTGGAAAAATAAACTCAAATTAGAAATATAGCATTTTGTTCATAATTACGCACTGGAGATCACTGAAAATGCTATTGACACACTAACGTATTTTTTTAAATTTTGAAGAAACCAGCTTGTGTATCTTTAACCAGTTTCTTGGGAGTTGTGTAAATTGGCCCAAACTGATAGAAACACTCACAATGCATTTGTCGCAAGTAAGGATGATTTTATAATACAAAACTGTATTTCAATGTAAGAAAATAATATATATCAGCCTATGTAGGACAGATCTTTATCAAACAATCCAAGGGATAAATTGCTTGATGGCACATCACCATGTGCTTCCAAATAGGTCGCAACCAGATTCTGCTCCTACACATGCAAAAACCAGGTTAAGAAAAAACTAAACCAAACAAAACCACGCTTACATATCATGCAAACGAGGCTCATTACTGCTTGAGTGTGCGTGTGTTACACAACAATGCTAGCCATAATGTTTTCTAGTCGGGTGCATTTTTTTTTCTTGTTCAGAAGATTTGTCTTTTCTGTGAAATAGAAAGCAGAGCTGCTCAGATGGCCACGGCAGTTTCTTTGAAATGTGGCCAAGTGAAGGCGGAGGCAAGCCCGTGCCCCTGTCGGGTGGCTCTTTTAAATCGTTATACTGTACACTTTAAAGATTGAGGCTGACAAAATAGCCTCCAGGATTGAGGGTACTTTGTACATAATGTGTCAGATGTCTGAGAGAGGTAGCTGATTGTTTATCTTTGAATTGCTTTCGCTCTGAGGGAAATGTGAGTTAACATTACAGCATTCCATGGGGAGGGGTGCCAAGTTGCAAACATCCTTCAGGGGAGCCTTCCACTGAGGGAACAGCATCTCTTCTATTCTGCGAGTATATTTGAGGGTTGAGTCTGCAAGGATCTCAGTAACCCAGCAATAAAAAATCAAGTAAGCGGATTATTCTCCAACAAATCAGGCCATACGCAAAGCTGGTATCACCAGCTCATTCTGCTGTCATAAAAGGTGGTTCGTACTGGTGAAAAATAATTACATATCCAGATCATGTAAGTAGTAAAGATGAAGATAGAAGAAAAAATGAATTAACAAAATGTGTTACATTACATTATGATCGGTGATGGAATGAAAAGAAGAGTAAAGAACAAAACTTTGGTTTATAAGCATTGTTTTTCTAGAATGACTAAAAAAGTTTTTTCTAGAGTTTTCCCAAAATGAAAGTTCTCAGTCTCACTAACGTTCATATTATGAGTCGACAACTAAGAGAATTTTTTTCCCTCCCAGGGCAAATATTTTATATATATTCTATATTTGATCTGATTTAATTTGCTGGATTTTTAGGTTACTGAGACGGATAATGTGAAAATCACCTTTTTTTGTTTGTTGTGTGTGTATAAACCAATTAAACTAATATTCTCATATTAATCTATTTGCAAAATGAAGATTATTCGCTCTATGTCTACTAGTATTCCATAATCGATAATTTTCCTGTCATATTCAAATATTGAATCTATTTGAATATATCTAATCCAAAACCACACCACTTTCATCCCATTGGCGAGATTCTTCGTTCTGTTTATGAAATTCCAAGAGTTAATATAAGCATTTGTAGAATGAGACATAGTATAAATACAAAAAATAAGAATATACTAAGGATAATACCTAGTCTCTATTTGCTTCATGTTATAACTTTTCTCCTCCATTAAATATGAAAGTAAAACCTTTATTTTTGCCCAAATTCATTATTTACTATTTTCTTATCTCAATGTGATCCTTTAGAAACAATCCCACATATTGCTTACTACATCTTATAAGCTATCGAGTGTCAAAATCTCTGCAAATAACCCCACTTGAGTCTGAGAGGACTGGCAAGAATAAGAATAATGACAGAATTTTTTTTCTAATAGGTGTGCCTATTAAATTTACCCATCCTCTCTCTTTTCAGTTTTGCTTTTTTTTGGGGGGGAGGGCTCAAATGGAAATGAATTAATGGTTGAACATTATTGCTGTTCAACATACGATGATATACATAAAAGTCTTCTTGGGTCTAAAGGCAGTTTCTGCAGGAAAGAGGTTGGTGCAGCTCCTTTTGAGGACCATTCGCGCCCTGCACTCACAGCCATTGTAACACCTGCACCATCGTATTGTCTGTTGTTGCTCTTCCCTTGCTTTCTCTTTGCTTTCTTATTTCCCTACTAGACCAGAGCTCCTTGAAGCAAGAACCATGTTCTATTACTCTTTGTGCGTCAGTGCCTATTGACTGTTATTAGCAGTGCCTGCTAATAAATATATATTGAATGTCTATTTAAGCTCTTAAAGTATATGGTCAAAGAATATGAGCAAACAAAGTTTTCGAAACTGCACCAACTTATGTGGAGTCAAAAATTTTGCTCAAGGGAATTAACAGAAGCACTTTCCGGACATCTGGCATTGTTGGAGCGCATCCCTTAAGTTAACTGGGATAAGACATTGTAAATAGTCTAAAATAACTTTTTAAAAACAGATAGTCATTCTTGTTTTAAATTCTAATTTATGAAATGTTAAATTTCCATAAGGCTTACATAGACTTAGTGAGATGGAGCCAACTAAGAGCCAGAGGGGTTTGGAAATGCTTAGTGGAGGGAAAGGAAATGATTCCTAGGACAGCTGAAGCACGACTGAAGAAGCTTATTTCATAACAGAAGAGAGAGGGGGTTCAGAATGAGGATCTACTTGAAATCTCCTCATTGTCTTCTTATAGAAAGAAAATTCACATTATTTGTGTTAGGAAAACATGATTTTATAAAGATTCATTATTAGTAGGCAATTAGATATGTATCACAGGAATGATTTTAGTATCCCTTAAATTTGTCTTTGTTACGTAAATTCTAGTCTAAGACCTTGAAATTTCAGTCTTGAAGGAAAATATTATTCGGAAAGATTTTCTTAAATAATCAACCTTTTAATATTCTGGGGTTTGGTTTCAGCTCTTCCAGAAAGCCACCTCCACATACCTGTTGAAGCCATGGAAATTTTTGTTATGGTAGCAACATGCTCATGTAGATGCTTCTCTAGTCCTTCACTTACTTTTCTTCTAAGACCCATGATATCCAACACATTCTTTTGTATCTAAGTAACTCCAAACTTATGGGCTCACACAATGTTCCCTTGCTCATACATTTTCTTTTCCCTGATCCATGGGAACAATTTTCATCCTTTTCTTTGAAGAGATCTCTTGTGAATGGTAAAGAATTTCTCTCCCGGGCTCCTGTGAACCACAGGCAGCCCTTCCTTGGTACATTTTCACTATGAGATGCCTCAAAACCTTTGATAGGACAAACATATTCTTGTAACATATAACTGCACATGACATTCTTTTCCATATGTCTGTTCTTTTTCCATTCTAGATGTTTGTTATCTGAATAGTGACATGATGTCTTGATTGGAGTGTATATGCATGGATACGTTGTCAAGAGTCTGGATTCCTGCTCTCAAATAAGAAGCATATAAAATTTAAAAATAAAATCCTAAAAATTTAAAAATTATTTTGTTTAGGGATCCTCAAGAGTGAAAACAAGTGGATTATTTTGATAACAGGTACATAAATAACACCCTAATAAGCTGTTTATTCTTGATTGGTGTTAGTATTATTGACATTTTTGCCACCATGGATAATTTAGTATAGAAATGTTCTTTTTTTCCCTAAATGTTCTTTTTATCTCTAAATGTCTTTTCTAAAATGTTCTTTTTTTTTCTAAAAACAGAAATATATATGAAATATACTTTTCTTGGGAATTAATTATTACACCTTGGTGCTAAGTTGTGTTTCTGACTGTCATTATCTTGTCATTATAATTACTGGTCATTAAAAAATAATGATATAAATGTGCCACTCATGAAAATTAAATACAAATCTTTTAGATGATAAAAGAGATAAATTCAGTCATGAATATTTGCATTACAAAAGGATATCGCTTCACATACACCAAAAGATTAGCTACTGGGTTCCTTTAAATAGTTCACTTCCCAAAGTTTTAAAAATAGAGTTAGATTTATTTTTAAACCAATTAACTTTCAGGAAAGTATCTTTCTGTAAATCGAGGCAAATATTTACAATATATTTCCACACTTTACAATTTACCAAGCCACTCACTTCTACTCTGTTGGTCTATTAAGATTTAGGAGGAGTATAGTGATAAACACTATTGCAGATTTGCCAAGGGGTGGGGATGGGGGGTCTTTGAAAGAATGCAATTTTGTAAGGCAGAGTTCAATAAATGCAAAAGCCACCAGATCATTAAAGAGAACTTCAAAACCCTGTCAAGACTTCGTGAAATTCCATGAAATCAAACATGAAAGTACATTACCTAGAAAAATATTATTTCTTGGTTAGTTCTGTATAACAGTGCAAGAGATCAGTGAACACAAAAGATCTTTTTCCCCTTTCTGACAGAGAGACAGTCAAGAAAAATGAAAGACGGTTGCCCAAAGCAGCACTCAAAGCAATAATTTTTTGTTTCTCTTCATGTTATCAGGGCAGCTAGATTAACTTATCTCTTTAAACACACTGCTGAATAAAAAAACCTATTGCAGCAATTAAATAATATTGGCTGACTATTAGGAGAATGAGGACAAATTTCATTGATTATTATGTCTATATCTCATTCATTTGGAGAAGGGAAGGGTGAGGAAAGAGCAAGGGATTATAATGGGAGGGAAAAAGACAATGATCTGCGATATTCAAGTGTATGTCTGGAGCTTGATAAAAATGGAACTGGAAAAAAAACTTCAGAAACATCAAGGAAGCTTACTGAATTAATACTAGCAATTGTGCCTTTTGGTCAAATAAATGGTAGAATGTTGGAGCTGGAGAAGCCTATGATTTATGGCCTATGAATCTTTCTATAAAATATTTTAAGCCTCTATACTTCTCCCCATCTCCACCACCACCACTAGGTTCCAGCATTTGTCATCCATCACACGGATCACTTAGAACCTGATCTCCCTGTAGCCATACCTGTCTCTCCATTCTCTCCTCTATACCAATTACGTCACTTTGCAATTCCTAACTTTGACAAATTCCTGCTATACAAACAATATAACCCTAAATACCTAGTGTGGCCTGTGAGGCCCTGCAAACCTGGCTTTGGTCTGCATTACCACATTGCTTCTTTACCACAAGTTGCTATAGGCGTATGCCAAGGAATACTGAATTTTCCATTTTCCTTTTATCAGCTATGAATACGTAAGTTATGAATGACAGAGAACCCTACTCAAAGTGGTTTAAAACAAATAATAATAATGGTGATAATGATAAAAAAAAAAGAATAAATTTCTCTAACATAACAGAAAAGGACACATACGGTCTTCAGAATGGGTGCCACATGTTTAAACATTTGTGTCCCCCACCCTCCAAATTCATATGTGCAATCTTAATGCCCATATGATAGTATTAGGAGGTGAGAACTTTGGGAGGTGCTTAAGTCAGGAGGTAGAGTCATCATGAATGGAATTAGTGCTTTAATAAAAGACACCCCACAAATCCCCTTTCACCTAGAAGAGAGCCCTCACCTGACTAAGCTGGTGCCCTGATCTTAGGCTTCCAGTCTCCAGAACTGTGGGAAATAAATTTCTGTTGTTTATATGTTTCCCAGCCTGTGATATTTTGTTACAACAGCCCAAACAGACAAAGATAGGTGCAGTTCGAACAATCAGATGATATCATACAATCTGGTTTCTCTCTATCTCTTAGACTTTCTTACTACATGTTGGCTCCATTATCTGTTTCCACGTAGTAGGCAAAATAGCACCAGAAGTTTCAAGCCAATATTGTTATTGCTCCAAGCTGAAAGAAAAGAAATGTTCTCTTCCCAGGAGAATTCACACAAGGTCTAAGATGAGCTTGTTATTGAACCCACCATATAACTATCTCCAAACCAGTCAATACTGTTAGGGAGCCTCAGAGTGCTGATGGGCCATGATATAGTCACATGCTCCACACCAACAACCATCATAGAGGAGACCTAGTCAAGTTCACAGGCTGAGAACATGCATGGGGTTCAAAGGAGACATTGAAGAATCTTTAAAAAAAATAAATAAATATTGAGAAGGCAAACCCAAGAAAGATTATCCTGTGATAGGAAGAAGCCAAGTCACAGACATTAAATACGAAGTTTGATGATTTCTAGCTATAAAGAATTATTATGAAATGATAAAAAGGTCCAAGAGGGCCCAAAGGAAAAAAAAAAAGTGGATATCTTAAAGTTAGGAAGTATCTGCTCTGCTATAAGACTTAGCAAAATAGTTCCCAATATTACCAAAAATTAATTACTTTTAAGATTTTTATAGAAATTCAAATGTTGGTGAGAATGTGGAGCACCAGAAACTCTCATTTATTGCTGGTGGAAATGCAAAATGGTACAACCACTTTGGAAGACAGTTGACAGCCTCTTACAAAATTAAACATACCCTTACCATATGATCCAGCAATCATGCTCTGTGATATTTACCCAAAGGAGGTGAAAACTTTAGTCACAAGTAAACCTGCACATGGATGTTTATAGCAGCTTTATTCATAACTGCCAAAACTTGGAAGCAACCAAGATGCCCTTCAGTAGGTAAATAAATAAATAAACTCTGGTACATAAGGATAATAGAATATTATTCGGCCAAAAAGAGAAATGAGCTAGCAAGGCGCAAAAAAGACATGGAGGAAATTTACATGCATATTATTATGTGGAAAAAGCCAAAATGAAAAGGCTACATACTGCATCATTCCAACTATATGACATTCTGGAAAAGACAAAACTATGGAGACAATAAAAAGATCAGTGTTGCCAGTGGTTTAGGCAAGGGCAGCGGAGGAAAGAACAGATGGAGCACAGAGAATTTTTAGGGCAACGAAAATACTCTGTATTATATCATAACAATAGGTACATGTCATTATACATTTGGCCAAATCCATAGAATGTAAAACACCACAAGTGAACCCTAATGTAAACTATGGACTTGAGTGTTTCTGATGTGTCAGTGTAGGTTCATCAGTTGTAACAAATGTACTCTCTGGTGAGGATGTTGATTTTGGGGGTGGGGGACTGTGGTAGGAGGGTGGGGCTTATATAAAATCTCTGTACCTTCTTCATAATTTTGCTGTGAGCCTAAAACTGCGCTAAACAAACAAAAACAAACAAACAAACCAGTCTTTAAAAATTTAAACGGCTTTGTGGATTTTAGGAGGCAACATATTTTCCATTTTGTATGAAATTCAATGGGAAAAGAAGTTTCACTTATAAAATCATATTTTCAAGGGTACATCTATTGAATAAATTGAGGAGTTTCTTTGTAAAAACTGCTTTGTAGAGACATTGGTTTTAGAATGTGCCAGATGCTGAGCCTTTCACTGTACAATGTCTGTTTTTATTTTTGTTATTGTTTTTCAATGCAGTGAATGCATAACAAAGTAAATAAATTACTAAATAAGACAAATAGAAATTATTCATAGGTAGAGGATAATAGTACTAGGAGATAAAGGAATAGTTATAGTTCACAGATGTGTCATCATTCCTATTCTTATTTAATTGAATAAAAAATAGTTTCATTCACATAAGTTCAAGCATTTCCTTCAGAGTGGCAATACCAATACTCTTGGTCAAGGTTTTGACACACTGCTTCATATGGGACAGTGGCAAATCACTGATCCAGGTTATATGCTTGCTAAAGGGCAATACTTCTGGCCTCACCATTCTTTTCTTTTTCTGCCCTAAGTTGATTCTTTATTGAGCTTTGCTAAAATACTTGACTGACAGTCTTAATCAGGATTAGCCCTGATGCTTCTAAGTCTTCAGAAATAATGGTGACCAGTAGGATAATAGTAATTAATTGCTTATGTAGAGTATCTCATAATGGAATACCATGCGGCCTTTAAATAAATGAGGTATGTAGATGTATGCATATTGTTAGAGAAAATTATCCATGATCTTATTAAATTAAAAGACAAAAAGCAAGTATAGGATAATGTGCATAATATTATATTTATGGTTCTGGATTTGATATTTCTAAAATAACACATAAGAAACTTAATATTAGTTACTTTAAGGAAGTATATCTGAAGGTAAAATAGAATGAAAGGGGCCTTTACAAGTGATGACCTTCCACACTATTTGAATCTTTTTAGCCATAAAAATGAAGATTTTTGTGATAAAAATTAGAATTTTAAACAGATTAATAAGCGCTAAAGATAAATTCTTTATCTCTAGCATGGAAGGCCACCCTGAGATCATCATTGCCTGGTGCTTTAAGTCAATGCCATTTATATCCTCCTTCATGCCTTGTCATGGTATGGACACATCCTCATACTTCTCTGTAGGCTGTTAATTGAAATTTCTCTCTCTCCTGCCAGTTCTCTTCCACCTGGCCCTCTGGAATTCATGGTCCATCATCAATAAACCACTTTATTCTTCTATTTATTTTATGAACATTCCCTTCATTCTGTTGCATTAACTGAAACATAGTTGTACATTGAAGATGATATTTTCTCTACTTCTCTGTTAAGCAGAGTTTGATCGTCTCATGTCTTATATCCTCAAGGCCTCATGTGTATGAGTGATCTTCCTCCATATCACTGCTCTTCAATTCTCCTTCCTTCTTCTTCCTACAAAACTTTTGAAGTATGTCACCATTAAGCCCTCTTGCATCATCTTTGCTCATTGATTAGTTTCATTAGTATCTAGCTCACTGATGTCCTCAGCACTACTGCCACTGCTACTGTAAATGGTGATTTGAACATTCACAGTTCCTGACCCACCCATCTTCCTGACCTCTTTCATTAATGATATTTTAGTTCCAATGATCTCAGCCACCCACTGACATTGCCCTGCCCTTTTCCTAACACCAACAAAAACTGGAGCAAACCCAAATCTCTGGATCAAACATCCTACCCTTTGGCCTTCACTACTACTATGTCCATCTCACTTTCTCTAGACTTCCTCCTCCAGCAAGTCTTGGACCTCACCGATACCTCCAATCCTTGGAGGTTTTTTTTTTTTTTTTTTTTGCTCAGCATCATTCTCTTCATGTCCTTGTTCCCCACTTTACCCAGTCTAAATTCTGCGATTCAATATATAACAACTCTTTGCAAATAACCTTGATTTCCTTTAAACACTCTCCTCTTATCTTGCCTGGAAACCATCCAAGCCTAACTATTTATGTGCTAAATCTAACCATCCATGTTCTCCTTTCTGTACCATAAAGCTAAATACCGAGGGGAAAAAATATCACCTATCTGTACTAAGTGGGCTCACTTTGCACATTACTGCACTGTCTAGAGCTCTTATTGCATTTAACTCCCTTTACTTGGTTTCATGTTTTCAGTCTGAAATGATTATTTCTTCCTTCTCTTTTTTATTAATGTCTCCAAGCTCCCATTCCTGTTCACTCTCAGGTGATAACTTCTTCGCATATTTTACAGAAGAAAATAGAACCACCGTGTTTTTGCGCCATTGAGTCCACCGTCACTTTTGCATCAGAATCCATATACTCTATCTTTTTATTAAAATAGATGTCTTTTGTATTATTAAAAACCTTGACTTCCATCTTACTTTCCTGAGGAATTTGTTTCTATAATGATACACTTTCTTTCCAGCATTATCAATTTCTCTTTATCAATTGGCTTATTCTAACTGGCATACGAACATACCTTAATATTACGCATCTTAAAAACAAAAACAATTGACTCAAGTTTTTTTGGCTACTACCTGATTTTTCTGTAACTCTTCACAAACAGGAGTCCTCCAAATTGTCACCCATATTAATTATTTCTCTTTTTTATCACCTTCTATTTTTCTTTAACCAACACCAACCTGGTGTTTCTCTCTCACCACTTCGCTGACCTTATTGTGGTCACCAATGACCTGTATTGACACCACCTAGAGATAACTCATGAGGTGTTTGTTGTTGTTGTTGTTGTCGTTATTTGTTTTGTTTTGTTTTAATACTGAAAGCCCCAGAGTTTCCCTTATGCTTGCATTTCTTGGGACCTGTTTATTTAAAATGCTCTCTATTCTGTGAGCAACTCAGAAGGTCTCTGAATTAACCACTATTTATGGTCATTGCTTGCAGCCAATGAACTCTAACTTATGAAATCACATGCTACTTCCTACATATATGGGTCATATTTCCTATTCTGCAGTCTATTCCTTGGTTCCATTTATCTATTCCAAAAACCAATTTTATACAATTCGTATTACTATATTTACTTCAGTTTTTGTTTGTTAGAAAGCAATTTTCTCCTCTTTATTCTTTACAAAAATTTCCTTCCAAAATTATCTTTGCTCTTTGCATAGTCTTCCAGATAAACTTGAATTTTAAAGTTCCAAAAAATAATCCCATTGGTATACAACTTGGCATACAATGGGAACTGTTTTAAAAATTAGAGAGGAGTTGGCTGAGTTGCTGGAGACTCTTGGATTGAAATGAAGGTAAGCATGAAAAGGGTAGCTGATCTGGACCTGAAAAAGAGACATAAAGCTGAGTTGTAGAAGGACCTACCAAAGCTCTTTGCCAGCATCTGGTATACCACATAGTTGTATTCTCTTCTCACTGCCCCTAAAATGACTTATTAGAACTAAGAGTCCAAATATCTATATGTGAATATTATATTAAATGTTGAAGTCCATAATGAAACTTAAGACAGATTGAACTATAGTTCCTGAATGTACTACAAGCCTGTTGCTATAACTTAGCTGAATTACTACTTGAGTATGACTAAAGATGTTATCTTTGAGTAATGAAGTGTTATGTGATTTGGGTGTTTTTAGAAATGTTTTTTCTCCCTCCCAGTTAGATCATTTGGAGCATTCTAGCTAATGGCTGCCAAAATGGGTTCATGTGAGATTATTGTCATTGAATTTAGCATCAGAGGCTTCCATCTATGGCTATGTTTTCAGATGATGCTTTCCTCTCAGATATTACCTTTTATCTTGGTGTAAAAAACTTAAATATTATTGCTTTCTATATTAATCTTCTTTTTCAGTATTTAGCAAATATTTATCAATCAATCAACATATATCACATACTCTATTAGGTGCTATGGATAGAGCAGTGAACAAGACAGACAAAATCCTGCCTTTCAAGAAGTTATATTATAGTGAAAGCAAATGATAAATCCCTGAACAATTGCATTAGTAAAATAATTTCAGAAAGAAGAGCTAGATCATGGATAAGGGTCAAGTTCAGAGCCCCAGGTAAAATGTAGAGGAATGAATGAGGATGGGAATGTGGTGATGTGGAGGACTAGAGAAAAGGATTTAGGGAGCAAGTAGTCAACTATGTCAGTCTTAGGATTAAAATATCAGACTGGCCGGTGCTAGGTGATTTGATGATCTCTCTTGCTTTAGCAGGTTGAATTATATTCTTGACAGCCCCATGAGAACTCCATGGAAGAAAGGATTGACAGTACTTCCCAAAGAAGGTTTTGTCTACTACTGACAATAGTAGAAGATAGTTACATGTGATGTTAACCGAATAAAAAAGCAGCTGTCCGACACAATAATAAAGACACATTTAAATTAATGATGAAAAGACGAGCTACAACTTTCTTGGGACAATTGAATGTTTTTAACAGTTTAATCCATAGCCTAAATTGTTTTTGACAGTTTAGTCCATAGTACAAACAGAAATACATTAGGTATCTAATTAGTAGAACGATAATAATGACAATGACAAAACAAAGCTGAAAGATTAGAAGAATACATGAGAAAATATTTGTATGATTGAGCTATTAAAGTCTTTGTTAATTAAGTGACTATAAAAGCTATACAGAAAGAGAGTGGAACATTTGAATGAGTCAATATTTTTAATCCTATAAAATAATGAGGGTGAAGGATTTGAAGGGTGGAATGACAAGGAGAGTCTGACACTGAAGAACTGAAAGTGGTAAATGATTTTTTATTTATCAATCCATTAACATCTGTATTCCTTACAATAAGCATATATTATTAAGATAGTAAAAAAACAACCAAGGGCAACAACTGATGGTAACAGATCTCTATCTATTCATCTATCTATATCTATAGATCTACGTCCATATCTATCTATATCTGTATCATCTATGCCATCAATTATTGTCCTTGGTATTCTCTTCCCTCCATGGTTACTTGTTGGCTGGGATGCCAGTTCCCTACCTTCCCATTTCATTTGCTGCTCAGTACCAGGAATATGAGTGCTCAATAAATGCTTGTATTTTTAAGTTAAAAGTGCCAATTTTTTCAGATTGGTTTTAATTTTTTTCTTCTATAGATAAATACTGAATACAAATAGATGCAATATGAGTAAGAAACCTTTTAAATATTCCAACAATATTTATACCAAGACTTCTTTAGTGAGATTGTAGTTGGAAGTATAGTTAGATTTTTGTCTTTCAATTTTATTTCATTTTTATTTTTCAAAACTCCTAGCAACTGCTGTAATTTTAACACTTAATAAGAATTATTTTACACCAATGAGTGCATTTTTTCCATCCCTAGTTAGTCTCATACTGGCTGATGTCTTTTATAGTGACTGTTTGTTATGTCACCCTAACATCTATTCCTACATTTCTTTTGGCATCAGAGCCCCAAATCCTTGGCCAAGGAGAGGGCATAGTACATTGTTAATGACTAAGATATGAACTCCTTGACCAAACTGGTCAATCAGAGGTTCCTCTAGTATTTTCTTGTTTAGCAAAGATAACCAGATATAGAAGGTGGTAGGAGCTGAATCATCTGATGGCAACATCTCAGAAACAAGGTCCACAGATTCCTGTTGTTCAGATCGTGCTCTTCTCAAGTCTGGACAATCCAGCTCTTCCTTCAGTGAGTGAGCCACATCTATGTCCTCCGATTAAATCACTTTTTCTTCTCTACCTTATTACTTGAATATTTTACCACCCATCTTAATCTCTCTACACTTTTCCTTGGGTCACTGTGATTTCAGTGTCAATCTGACTATTCTTTCATCGCCAGACCTTCTAGAGCTTCTAATGTCCTTATTCTTCATTTCAGGTCAATTATCCATTTGCATGGTCATTACAAGAGCTGAACCCCATCATCTCAAGTTTACAGACACAGCTCTCTGACCCCCATCCTTTGCTAATGTTAGTTCAACCTACTGGTACCTTGAATCCAACAACCCCATAGGAACTTTCTGATCCATTGACTCTATGACTTTTTCATTGTCATTTATTCCTTCTCTATGGCCTCACATTTCTTTTTATATGAATCATATCTCCCGATCCAATATTATAATTACTCTCTTCAACTTCTGTCAAAACTTCTGGGAAAAACCATCAACTCTGGTGAAATCTACCTATGCTCTTACCCAGTTATTGCACTCAAGCTGCAGAACATGGGAAAATACAATCACATTGATTATTCTCACTTTAAATTTATAACTACAGGTTGCAGAATTATTGAGACATATCATATTATTTAAGTGGTTCTTGGTGTTACCTGCAACTTCACTATACCTTAATCTAATCACGTTTCTATTCATGTGGAAGCACATTTCACCCTCCTTCTCCCTCTTCAAACTCCCTATCACTTCTTTCTACTTTGTATGTTAGCTGATGGATTTTTCATTATTACCTGATAAATGAGATGGTGAACTCTTATTTCATGAAGAATTATTTCAAGCATATACATGATTCTCCAAGGGAAAAAAAATCAAATATACCTATATCTTTATCCATATAGTTTGCCTTCCTTCTCAACTATCTGTGAGTCTGTATAAGACCAATATATCTTCTTATGCCTTGAATCTCATCCATTTGCGACTTCTCAAGGATTTTATTCCTGCCATTATCCTATATCTAATATATCATTGCTTTTTTCCTTCTCTGTTGCAACATACATATAAAAATGTTATAAATTCTCCCATCTTTTAAAAATCTCCCATAATTCTTCATCTCTCTCCAGCTTTCTGATCCTATTAGCAGTAAAATTACTTGAAAGAATTATCTAAAATCACTGTTACTTCACTTGTTTTTCTCTCATGTTTTATTGAATTTACTCCAATCACTCTTTTTTCCTAACTTACATTGTTCTTCTCAGTGTCACTAATGATAAATTCGATGTTTCTGTCCTCATCCTAATTTATCTCTCAGCAAATGTTGACATAATTAATTGAGTCTTCCTCCTTAATAATTTGTCTGTACTTGGATTCTAGCATTTTCAAATTTCACTGTTCTTTGTCTTATGAGTCCTCTTTCCTGGCTCTTTCACTGGATCTTTCTTGTCTCTTCAATCTCTCAATGTTGGAGTATCCCACTGCTCAATTCAGGTGTACTTTCTTCTATACAATCAGTTACTAAGTGACCTCATCCAGTTCTATAGATTCAAATACAAGAATTTTTCAATGAATTTCTACAGCCCTGTTTATACCTTCAACATCTGACTTTTGTCCAACTACTTATTCTACAGTTTTATTTGGACTTGTAATTGAGATCCTTTAATATTATGTACATAACTGAAGTCCTGAATCCCATCTCCAACCTGCTCTCATTATGATGTTCTCCAACTCAGTCAATGGCAAGTCCATTTTTCCAGCTATCTCAGATCAAACATTATCCATTTGATACACATTTATGGAGCACTTAATATTTTTCAGACACTGTTCTATGTGCTTAGAACACATCAGTGAACAAAACTGTTGAGGATCGTTTCCTTTGCAGTACTCACATTGTAGTAGCAATCAAGCTTTTTACTTGCCTTTCCCTTTTCTCCCCACATCTTACATCCAGATCCATCAGCAGATCCTTCTGCCTTTCCCCTTCAAATATTTATGCATATTTCAACCACTTCTCTCCATCCCATTCTCACCACTGTAGACCAAGCTACCATTTCCCAGGTAACAATCAGTAACTGATTGATGCTCTTGTCTCCTTATAGCAATCAGAAAGATTTTTTGAAATAGAAGTTACAAATAATACTTCTCTGTTCAAAGTTTACCACTAGTTCTTCATCTCACTCGGAGCAAAATTTAAATTCTCATCTTGAATTATATGCTCAGTGTGATCTGCCCTTGATCTTTCTGAACTTGTCTTCTCTTTTTATTACCCCGGTACATTCTATATCTTCCACACTGATCTCCTTACTTATCCTTGAATTTGCCCAAATGTTCTTGCCCCAAGGTTTTTGCCCGTGCTTTTATTATTCTTTTTTGAATGCTCTTCTTCTGGAGATTCATATTTTTTGCTCCTTCATTTCATTCAGGTCTCTGTGCAAATGTTCCTTTATCAAAAATAATTTTCCTGAACCCCTATGTAACATAATGCCCACCCAGTCACTCTCTTCCTTAACCTCATTTATTTTCTTCGTACACTTAACCATCACCTGACGTATGGTACAACTATATGATTGTTACATCTCCCTTCCTCTCTCTTCCTTAGAATGTGAGTATTATGAGAGCAGGACTCAGTGCATTCCACGAGCCTGGAGTACTACCTACACTTATTTGGTAGTTAGTAAATAATCATTGAAATATTTATTGAACATTTAGTGAAAGTTGGCTTCTCATACTCACTTCCAAAAAAACTAATTAAAAGAAAATTCTATTGAATTTCTCAGCCTTCATTTATATATTTCCTTTGACAGAAAAAAATCTACTCTTTCTGACTCTACTCTTTCTGTGAGCATATAAGTGAACACTTAATTATAAAATAAAAAAGTTTGTGTTTGGTTTGTTTTCCACAAGATATTTCACTTCCTTTGCTAAGCCTTGCCTAATATTGACTCCTAACTCCTATGTAAGATAAACATTTTTAAATTCTCATGTACTTTTTGATGAATACTGCTGTTCTCTATCTATGTGTCAGGCTGTATGTACTTCTTTTAATTACTTCTTCTGAAATCTCTGGAGCTTTTTAATTGTTTTAATTTTTCTTTTCTTAATTCTCCCCAAATTGGTGATACTTCCCTTTCTACTGATCATATCTCTCACCTCTTCTTCCCATTCTCTAGGAAAAGGAACTTGTAGTTATATGTCCATGAGAAATTAATGTAGGATTTTTTTTTAAAAGATAAACACTAAAATAATTTTTAACAATTGGAATATTTATTTCCTTCTCATCTGTTTGGACTCTAATACTTTCTCTTCTTGCTGCCTTTCCTTTAAAGTTAGAATCTTTTGTATACACAAGTTGCAGATTTAATAATTAGTAAAGATAATAGAACTGTATATAAGCTCAATATAGCTGTGCTTTACACAACGCTGGCAATAGATGATACTGCATTGGCATGCTAATCCAATTCTCTCCTTGCTTTACATATGTATTTATAGCAGTTTATTCACATATTCATTCATTTCATTCAATAAATATTTAGTCATATGTCCTTGGGGTCAGTATGGAAGCCAGGGAATAGGATGAGATTTAGCTGTTTCATTCCATCCTTGAGGTTGTAATATACAGCAGGTCTCTTACTGATATAATTTTGATATCTTCCCAAAAAGAATGGATAATATGGACTAGAAAACCAAAGCATTAGAGCTAGAGTAAGTCTCAAAGCTTATATAACCCAATAATTTTATTTATAGGTGCTAAAAGTAAGTTCTGGAAAGCTTAAGTTACTTGCTTGTGATCATATAGACATTTAATGATGGAGCTGGTCCCTAACCTATGCTTTCTGATTTTATATCAGTTTTATACTGGACATTATCATCAATCACAGGTCTGGAACTGATTCAGGAAACTGCCTAAAGAAAATCTAGATGCTCTGAAATGAGATTCTAAAATATTACATTTGAATTTTGTGGGAGAGGTAAGATTATTTTGGTGCTTAGTAAAATAGTCTATGGTTCAGGTAACAACTCAGCTAGAACTAAAACTCACACTTCTAGTTAGTTTCTTATTAGGATCAACATGCCATGTTAATGTCACTATGAATTTAATAGTGAAGTATATTTTAATTAAAGTAATTTTCTGTTAGCCTGGCTGTCTTGTAAGGAGTATTTTAGATTCTTGATTCAATTGCCTCTTTAACGTGGATTGCCTAGAGCTAGTGAAAAACTGGTTTAATTCCTTTTTCTAAAGGTCATGTAAACATGTGTGCTTAGTGAATTAGATGCAAATTCAATTCCCTGATCTCAATGCTTCCTAGTTAAGTTCCTTTCCTATTCTTCACATGTAAGCTCACATCTGACAGCAGAACATTGACTTTTGAGGTAGGATAAAAATCACAATAAAACAAAAACATTTGACATCTGCTCCATAAAGCAGTCTAATAGGGAATTGGGTTGATGGAAGTTTTCTTTATTAAAACATTTTTCAGTACTATTATTTCTCCTTCTTTATGAGGTATTTGTATGACTTTTCCTTTTTTGGTCCTCCTTTAAGAAGAACAGAGCTAATTTACCATTTGACATTGAATGAAAGAAGGCAGGTTTAGCTACAACACAGGGATTAAAAATTGTGATGCTGTAAAATATTTAATGAAATGCACAAATACATCATGCTATTTAAAGTCAAAAAGGGGTTTACAAGACATTTTGCACATTATGATTCCATTTTTGTTTGTGGATATACAATGAGTAGAGGTTGAATATTAATAATGGTTATCTTTGCTTGATGAGAGGCTAAAGAGTTTATATTTTTCTTCATGTTTCTCTCTATTTTTCTAAATTTACTACAGTGAATAGGTGTTACTCTTTGATCATAAAAAAGAGATTTTCAAAATATAAAGCTTGTCCAATCTTAATATTATTGAAAATCTAAAATAATTTCTGAGTACTGTATCATAAAACATATTTTGTTTCATTAAAAGCAGAGCAATGCTATACATAGATTAAGCTCAGGAAATAACAATAAATGTATTTTTTAACATCATGACAATTCTGAAATCAAAACACCATTATAAGCTAAACTTTAATTGGTACAGTATTTGTTCACTCTATTTTTGAACAATAAAAAAATGCAGAATAAACCAAAAATTTTGCACAATAAAAATGATTTTGATTGTTTTTGACAGAAGGAAAATAATCTTGTTTAAAAAAACTTAAGTTTTCAGAAGAGCTGATTCTTTTTAAAAATTCAAAATGCAACAATAAAATATTGTAAAGAAAAAAATTTTAAAGCATTTAAAATATTGCTCTTAAAAATCAAAGGTTTTAATTTGCTCTGTTTTGTACAACTTTATCTATATGACATTTTCTTCCTTTGTATTATTTCCTTTGGATAAATTCCAGAAATACTAGCTTAAAGAATATAAATATATTTATGGTTTTTGAAACATAGAGTAACTTTTTTTCTCGAGTCGTTCAATTTAAACTGCCAATTTAAACTAATAGCTGAGAAGGAATACATAGTACTTGCAAACATACATTTACATGAGGTTATAATGTCATTTTAAAATTTTACTAATTTAACAATATAAAAGGGTAACTTGTTAATTTTTCAATTTACATTCTTTTAATAACCAGTGAGTTTGAGCATTTTCCCATATGTTTGTTTATTAATTATCAACTGTCTCTTCATTTTTACCATATTAGTGTCTTGATGTTTTCTTATGAATTTTTATGGGTTCTTACAGATGAATTAACCCTGTCCTACTAATATTTTCTTGGTGTACTTTTATATGTTTTCTCCTATAATATAAAATTTTAAAATTCTTACAATTTAATCTGCTAGTATTATTATTTTACCTGTTCTTTTATAACTTAAAGTATTCTATACTTCTGCATAGCCACTAAACACACTTCTTAGATTGACCAGTGTAAAGACAGATATGGTGTGGTTTTGTCTTATATGGTCTTCTCCTGTACCAGTCTTGAAACTATATTCTTGATTTCATTTTGTTCCTCAAAATATAGATTCAAGTCCATGATATACTCATAAGTAATATATACTTTGCTAACAAGTTCATGGGGAGAAAAAGAGATATTACCATATACATAAGTTTTGCCTAGAAAAACTTAAGAAGTATTTCTATTTCTAATAGATATTCCTCATCCCTCCATGCCCCAAATTCCCTTCATATATGTCAAAAATCTCTTCTCCTTCTTGCCTTTTATTTTTCTCACAGTTTCCAAAATTCTTTTTATTTTCTGAAACAATTCAGTGCTTGCTCCAATTTTGCATGCCTAATCTGAATTAGGACAGCAAAAAATCTGCATGTAACTGAATTCGATCCCTTAAAATTCAATAAGCAACTATTACTGCTCAGTCTTGCTTTTACAGTCTTACACATGTGACCCCGTGCAGCTAATCAACAACAAAAAATTCATTTCTTAGGAGCAAATTTAACTGCTAAGAAAAACACAAATTTTTTTCCTGTCCCTTTCATTGATATTTCATTACAGTACTTTTTAATTCAACCCTTTGTTCCAGCTGGAATTTATTGTTGTATTACTTATAAAGATAAATTGTCTTTCAAAATGACAACTAGTTAAAAAAACATTTATTAAATACATATTCATTGGTTAATTAATTAACATTTATTGATGAGCTGGGCAAGGCACTTAAGATCTTTGCTTTTAGAAAACTCACAGGGAAAGAAAGAGACACAGAAATAACTTGCTGTAATAAAAGATGGCCAGTACTGCAATAGAGAGAAGTATAAAATATACCCTGAGGTTATTTAATCGAAATTGAAGGATATGTGATGGCTTCATAAGGTGACAAACTGAAAGGCAAGTAGAAGTGGGGCTAGAAGAGAAAGTGGGAATAGACTTTAAACAACAGGGAAAAGCGTGTGAAAGAGTAAATGAAAAAACACGTGAATTCTCAGTACGTTCTCTTGTTCTTTCTGGAAAGAAAAATCACTGCATACATCAGGAAGAAAGCCAGCTTCAAGTATTTTCACTATTAGGGCTTAGTCCTCTTGAAACGTAGACAAGGGTAATACTCTACTGTATTAATGTTTGGTTAAAAAGATAATGCTAATATTCGATGTAACTATTACAATGATAATGCAGGTGGCACAGAGGTAGTTTTGCTCTTCCTTCAAAGCAAAAACAACAAAACAGAATCACTGGTAAAACAGTTCCACAGAGAACGCTAGCTTTAGACAATGTAACAAAAACCGTTGATCGCAACTATAAGGAGTAGATTTTTTTAATGGTTTTACTATAGGCTCCTAATAGCTAATTTTCAATTGAAAAACGTAAATAACTAAAACATCACTAGGAATCATATTTCAAAGAATATATTATGATGTGCTTCTCTAAATAACATAATGTGGATCAATCGGAGACTTAGAAATTATGGCGTATTCTATGTTCGGAATAGAAAAAAAAACTGAAGAAAAATAAAAACCAAACCATTGTGTTCTGAAATATTCACAGAGGTCCACAGGATATTTTTTAGAACACATATTTTTCTCTAGCAGGCACACACGCAGAGCCTACATTTTATTTGGACATTGGCATAACAAGTAATACATTATTTTTTATTTGCAGAAATATGTATGGATCTGCATTCATGATTATTTGGTGAATTTAAGAAATAACTAGATTGAATTCAAAAGTCAGTTTGTAGAATTGTTCAGGCCTATTCATAAAGACTTATTTCCCTGGACTATCTTTAAAAACACATGTGTATGAGCATGTCTTTTCTCATACTTCACCTTTCTTATATATTGTGACAGAGTAAGGCAATAAAAGAACCAAAGCAAAATGGTCTATCTACGAGGAGAAAAAAAATTTTAAAGAAAAAATATTTTTTATACATTTTTTCTACAACAGGCAATTATTTTCTTATGCTATTTTAGTAGATATTCCTTTTTCTTCTCTGTCTTTTTAATTTAAACTTAAAGTGGTTGAAGAAAGATACAGCACCAGTGGAATAAAAAATATAGCTAGTTTACAAAAAGTAAAATCCATTTGCCTAGTGAGTTTGAAAATACAGAAAACGGCCATGATAGTGTCCACTAATTCATTAGGTAGAAGCGTTTGCTCTAGGTGGAATTAAAAATAGCTTGACTGGGAACTTATTGGAAAGATCTAAAATACAATTTTGAAACTTGTCTGGAAGCACAGTACCAAGTACAAAGCAATTCATACATTTAGAAATCCATGGAAAGCTCAGCGGGTCCAGAGGCACCAGTTACTCGAGGTGTCTAGACATGGAGAAACTATGACCTCAGTTAGAGTAACCCAATATTTACTTTTCTTTTCCAAAGAGCAGTGTACTTCATGACCTCAGTACGCAGGGCAGCTGAGAGAGGGGCAAAAAGCAAATTCTAAAGTCGGCGGCAACCTTCAAACACGGTGTGGGCGCAGACACTACAGAATTTAGGAAAATTTTCAGGAGGAGACCTACTGAGACTACATATGAAAATATTACTGTTGGAAAGCCATCATTTTTTTCTCTTCGTCACGAGAAAAGGGTGCCTATCAAAATCAATTCACTCCTTCAGCAATTAATAAGTTAGTGAACCTTCCATACCATAGAGCGGGAAGAGTATCTTTAAGTACTTCTTATGCTGTGGATGCTGACTTGATTCCCTTTCATTTAGATTCTGAATTGCCTGTCTCACAATTTAATGTTCTCGAAAGATCAGGGAATTTTACATTTGACCTTAATTGACAGTTTTTGGTGCCATCCAAGTAGTTAAGTGTTTTGATTAAGAAATCATAGTAAATTATCTCCTCCTTCCCTTTTGATTTTTCATGGTAAAAATCAGGATACTTGGGATTATATAGGTTCTGTATAGATGAATGGTCTCAAAAAGAAGTACAAGTTTTCTAAAACTCCATTTTAAAACGTCTTTACATCTTAATACCGTCTGAAGTGAACCACTTGTTTGCACAAAATGCCTGGGTGCGGAAGTCCTTTCTACAGCCACGGGGCATTACAGGCTCTGTCATGCCCGGCTTCCTCTGGCTCCGGCCTCTGGCATTTCATGCCAAGACCTGACATATTTAATAACAAAGTGGCTTCCTCTAAATTTTGCATATCTCACCAGACTTGCGTAACTCTTTAAGCCATAAACATATATCCCTCCATGGTACTAAAGAGACATAAGAAAAACTAAATAACCAAAAAAAAAAAAAAAATTGAAAACATAAAATTACTCCTCCCAAGCACCAAATAAAAAACGCCAAATAAAAAATCCACCAAATAAAAAACAAACAAATGTCTTGAGGAGTTACCGGCATGGTGATTTCTTAATTTTGTTTCATGCAAACGCCATGCGTATCAATGGGGATAGAGAGACGAGAATATTTCTCTCACAGGAGAGGAGAAGAGGCAACTGAGGTGGGATTGGGAGGTCCAACAATCAAGTCAAGCAAGGTGATGGGGGCAGTAGCTCTTACCTTGGCCATGTGAGGAAGGAAGTAAAGAGAAAGAAAACTGGGAAACCCTGAGGGGTGGCTGTTTTCTCTGAATATCAACTTATTGTATTTGAATGTATTTGAGCCAAGCTTTTTTGTGATGGAAGAAACACAACAAACTAATGTTGGGATGGCCATACTCTTTGTTAGTTTTTTTTTCCATGACCTCTAAAGCCATTCTTGATTTACAGGAGTGATGGTTCAACATTTTCCTTTGGATGATCAGCACCGTGTGACCTGGGATGGGATTTTGGAAGGCGAACGTGAACAGATGCTGAGATGACTATTACGGAGTTGTGGGACGAGAGGGTGTACTCCGGATTTATAGTCAAAGACCGCAGGATGTGTTATTACCCCCTGTCTTTCTTTACAACTGATAAGGCCCATAGGGAAACTGCAACTTTCCCACAGCCGACCTATGTCAAACAGGAATAAAAAATGAGATGTGTCCAAAGTCACATAACTTATGAAAAGTAAAACGACAGCTGACGTTTTCTGTTTATCAAGGTGATAGCACCGATCGGATCATGACTGGCAGTCGAATCACCTAGCTGTGGTCTCTTTCCATGGTGGGGACAAGATAAAAACCTCTGTCATTGCATTGCATGAACTGGGGCTGGTCAGAGGATTTACAACTTACTGATAGAAGGGTCTGCAGGTGTTTTCATTGACTGCACGTTTCCCCAGAGAACAAGTTTGGAGTCTTCATCTCAAACATTACTGCCGGTTTTACTAAGGGATATTTAAGTAATCTCCCGAAATATAGTTTTTTTTTTTTCTTCTTCTTCTTTCTTAGAGCAGATATCTTTGTTTTTCTTAGATTTAGGGTGCATAAAGCTTGGTATTCTAAAGAAGTTTCAATCTATCTTTTGCCACTTATGTTATGCCTTAATAAATCCTATGACCTAAAGGGGTCATAGAACACAGCTCTGAGATCAGATTAATCATGGTTTGAATCTCAGGGCTCCTTTTATAGGCAGCTAACTTTACTGATCCGAACCTCAGATTCTCTTCTGTAAAATAGACATTGATGATATATAAAAGCATGTAACACAAGGGCTTGCATATTATATTTTAAAACTTATTTTGTATGTTCATTTATTCTTGTAGGATTTATGTGTGGTTAGAGTGAGGCTGGTGTTGTTAAGCTATGTGCTAAGAAAGAGAAGACTAAGGTGTGGGAATTTGGAAGTTAATGGTAAGCTGGAGAGGTTGGGATTTGTCCAAAGAAGACAGTTTCTATTTAGATTGTGCCAGTTATTGTATACAGAAATATAGGCCCAGTATTGCCAAATTTATTTAATAAATATTTATTGAGTGGATACTATATTCACATTTTAGACAATGAACAAAACCAATCAAATTCATGGGTCCCCAGAGTTTCATAAATAAGTAAATTAAGTACTATATTAAAGGTCATAAGTGCTATGGAGAAAAACGAAACAGGGATAGATAACAGGGAGCCTGTAGAGCGCAGTTTTTGAATGGATATTCAGGAAGACTCCAAATAAGATGATCCGTGAAGTAAAGACTTGCAGAATGAGGACGTAAAGGAGGTGAGGGTATGCTCATTGCATATGTCTGTACATGTAGTGCCCTAGGGTTCCAATGAAAAAAAAAAAAGTTTAAAAAAATTTGGGTTTTTATGTGAAATCTTTTAATTGAAAATTATTTTAAATATTTGATCGGTCAAACAAAACGTCAATAGACCACATTTATATGTCAGATAGTCCATTTGTGACTTCTGTAAAATCCAACTTATGATGTGTTCATTATTCATTTTCAATGCAAAAATGTCAATTCCGCATTTCATGGCTACAACAGCCCACTCTCCATCCCCCTTTCACATCCTCCTCTTTGCTGTTGAACTTTAGATACCGCAGATTCTCGTGGCTTTTTATTAGAACTCTATGGTACATGTTTATCATTTTATACCTGAATGTTGATCCTATCTTTGTTGTAGCTGACATTTCATTTCTCAGTGCTGGGACTTGGGCAATATTTTGTGGCAGAGAGAAATTTGGGTGTATGTTGTGTACTCCCTCCTGAGTTTCATTTTTCTGGAATTATTATAGTTATAATTTCCCTTGATTATTTATGCAGTAAACTTTACTGATTATTTTCATTATCACTGAATATTATCTAGTTGGAGCTATTTTGCAAAAAGGGACAAGCAATAGGCATCTAACTTGCTGGGATGCGGTTTTCTTTCATTTGCTTGTTACTAAATGTACTGATGGACCTAATTATCCTGATGCCATCAGTTCTCTATATTATGGGTTTTATTTATTATTCTAAGACCTTTATGTTATATCAGCAGATTGTATCCAAACTCTACTGGCATATTATTGTCTCTGAATCAGCTGGGTAGTTATGCCATGAAAATTTACACCACTTAAAAAAAGCAAAGGAGTCCATATGGTTTTTTCTAGCTCCACTAACTTTAATTGGATCAAAAATGGAAATGTTTATCACATTCATCTCAGAAAATGATTGATGGCACTCATTTTAATACAGGTTATATTCCATTACAGCAATTCTCTTGCCAAAATAAATTTCTGTATAAGAAAAATTATTTTCAGGCCTAGGCATACAAGCATACTTTCAAGTAATATTTAATTTATTTATTCATCAAGGTAGGAATCAAAAATGATTTGACACTTGAGTAGGGCCTTAACGGATTAGAGGACTGATAAAATTTCTACTGTGGAATGGAAGGACAAAAGGATATTATTGGCTGAAGGGATGATTTGAAAAACACATTAAATATTTTTTTAAAAATTTACATTAAAAGATTTAGCAAAATCTTTTCTGTTTGTTAAATTTCAGTCCAAGTAACATCTCCTTTAGATACTATCCACAAGAAGTTCTATACTCCCTGCTTCCAGGCAGACTTAATTAGCTCCCTCCCTCCCCTGGAACTCCAATCTCACTATCTTCCTTTTATTATACTTATACTGTTTTGCAATTGATCACATTCTTGTCTCCAGACTAGCTGATGCATTACTCGAGGGTAAATACTTTATCCTAACTCTGACTCAAGAGTAATAACAATGTTATAATTTCAAACATTCACTGAATTTCTATTCTGTGCCACTTTACATACGTTTACGTCAGATAATCCTCGCTATGTAATGAAGGGTACTACCACTTTCAACATTTTACAAATGAGTCCTAATGGGTTTAGGACACTTGCTCTGGGTTACATTAATAAGTGGCAGAACCGGGATGCGATGTAAGTGTGTGTGACTCCAAAACTCAGGGCCCAGTACATATTAAGTGCTCAAGAGCTGCATGTTGGATAAAGAAAGGAATGCATGATGAAGAGTGTTTCAAGTATATGATAGAGAGAAGTATGAAAAAACTTGTATGACTTCCATGTGGTTAAAAATATCTGTCTGTGCATCAGTGAAGAACCCTCATAGTGTTGGCAAAACAAACAACCTCTTGGAGTTTTCAAAATGGGATTTGCCCTGCATGCGTTTTAAGTTTTAAGTAGAAAGTCCTCAGGGCATTCCTGCAAAGGTGCATCCGCCCAGACTTGAAAGCCAAGTCCCTCCAATCCTTCTAATGATGGTAGGACCTAGACCTACTACAGATGCACCACATCCAGCTTTCTAAACAATCTTATCAGCATTGTCCCCAAGCCTCATTTAATCTTAAACAGTAAGAAGGAGCCCTTACAACCAGTTTCTGGAACACAGCCCAGCTCCCAACAGTGCTTGCTGCAACAGGTCCCCATGACTTGTGACACGTGCTCAGGATGGATGATAGCAGGGGTTGCAAGCATTGCTGTAGGGGGTGCTGAAGTGAGGAGAGCATAGGCAGGGTGGGCAGAAGAAACATGTGAATGGACAAGTTGGGGCCAGACACGGGAGAGTAGGACACAGCTAGGAAACCACAGCAGCATCAGTCACTGAAGCAGTGGCGGCAGACTAATCTGTTATAGGTTTTACTGTCAAGAGGGTTTGGCAGGACTTCCATAGCTGAGGGAGAGATTTCAGAGGTGGAGCCAGAACACTGGCGGTCATAGTGACCTGCTCCCTAAAGACAATCTGAGGCTGTTTCTACACAGCCTAGCAACTGTGTAGAAGTCAGCCCTGCTTGACAACTTTGAAGCACACTCACCAGGCTGACCTATTATGTTTAGATGCACACTGCTGATGAGTAGTGCACACAATACCTTTTGTGATACAACCATCAGAGTGGAAAAATGAATCACTTACTTCCTAAATTGGTAAATTGCCCATCAAAACTAGCATGTTTGGCAAAATTTACCTAAATGAGCAATCCAGTGATTTCTGCCTATATCTTCTTCTACTTAAATACCTTCTTTACCCATTGTATGTTTTCTACTATTGATAATATCCAGTATACTATCAAAACATTGGCTGCTTTATAATAAATCATTATATCTCAAGTTCTCCTGAATCAATTTTTCTCAAAATGCGTTATAATGAAATCATATTATATGTTCAACTTATGAGGTGGTATATAATGTGATTAAAAATACATTTATTTTCTTACAATTTAACCAAACAAAAACAAACAACTTGAATAAAAAATGGACAAAAGACTTGAAAAGATATTTCTCCAAAGAGGATATACAAATGGCCAATTAGCACATGAAAAGATGCTCAATATCACCAAACATTAGGGAAATGTGAATCAAAACCACAATGAGATATCACTTCACATACACTAAAATAGCTATTACATACTTAAAAAAAACAAACAAAAACAAACAGAAAATAACAAGTGTTGATGAAGATGTGGAGAAATTGGAACTCTCAGGCAGTGCTGGTGAAAATGTAAAACAGGACAGCCACCGTGGAAACAGAATGGTGATTCCTTAATAAACTAAAAATAGGATTACATATGATCTGGCAATTTCATTTCTGGGTATTTACGCAACAGAATTGAAAACAGGGACTCAGCAGATATTCGTGCACCCAGGTTCATCACAGCATGATTCGCAGTAGCTAAAAAATAAAGCAACCAAAGAGTCCATCAACAGATAAGTAGGTAAACAGAATGTGGTATATACACACAACAGAATCGTATTCAGCCTTAAAAAAGAAGAAAATTCTGACATATACTACAACATAGATCTTAAATATGTTATGCCAAGTGAAATAAGCCAGTCACAAAAAATATTACTCTATGATTCCACTTATATGAGGCACCTAGAATAATTAAATTCACAGAGACAGAAGGTGGAACGATGGTTGATGGGAGTTGCAGGGGCTGGGGAATTATTGTGTAAGGAGTGTGTACACAGTTTCGGTTTTGGAAAATGAAAAAAAAATCTGAGGATTGATGGAGATGATGATTGCACAATATTGTAAATGTATTTAATGTCAGTGAACTATACATTTAAACATGGTTAAAATGGTAAATTTTATGTTATGCATACTTTACCACAATTATAAAAAATGCGTTCATTATTAAATATACACATATTGTATAATCTTGTTTATATAAATGATATACCCTATATTATACTTTAAGGGTAATTTAAGAAGTTTTAATTGATAATTTTTCTACATGTTATTATTGATTTTACCAGCTGAATTTCTATCCTAACCATTGTGTAGGATGTAACTCCACTGAATATGTTCCTCGAATTTGAAAAAATTGGTTAAGGCAGAAAGGTGAAACCAAGTACTATATATTTATATATTATGGACTAAAATATAGGACACACTATAATAGATAATTGTCTAAATTCCCAAAAGTTTTCTCTCAATTCATTAGGTCATTGAGCATCCAAATCTCAAATGACATCTCCATTTCAATTTTGATTGAGTAGCCATGGATAACTGGGTGCTTTTTGTTTGTAAGAATCATCTGTCAAGATTTGAGCCAAAGTCTTTTATTTCCTGAAAGAAAACTAGAAGGTAAGTTGACTTTATATGAATTTATATTGCTTTATGAACTTTTGCTGACAAAACACATCAAAATAGATTGCACATATAAATTTTTGGTAAGCATTATAACCAGCAGTTTAAAAGGAAAATGCATGAAAGCCGTAATAAATTGGAAAATTCAGCTTTATTATTTTCAAACATTATGTCAATCGTCTAAATCATCTGTCAGCTTAGCTATCCCTTTGTAATATGTTGTTGAAAAGTCCACCATTGTCTACAATCTCATTCCAAAAGCACCCACACATTTTTCTGTTTCCAACATAAGGAATTCATTTTCTACTCATAGTACCTTTTGCTGCAATCACATTCAATTCTGTGGGTCTTGGTGACAAAGTAGCCCTGAGAGCTATTACTGGAAGTAGAAATAGGAAACAGTGGGATTGCTGAGCCTGTTAACTTCCTTATTTCAGAATCTTAACAGGAGAATGCAGAAGGGTCACCGGGAAAAAACAGACATGTTTTGAAATGGCTGAAACTTCTCAAGCACAACATATACTTTGCAGCTACGCAAAAGGGTATAATCCCTCTTTCCAGGAAAAAAAACAACAAAACAGTAAAACTCAAACACAGAAAGGCTAATTTCTGGCCCATTATAGAGGCAATTAAATTCATTTCTCTTAATAATCTAGAATCCGAAATAAACCTCCTGTGTTTAATGTGCTGTGTAAAGAAACAAGGGATGGACATCTTGTGTGTCTTCAGTGACAGTGGAAAGCATTGGCATCTAACATGGGAAACCTCACAGCATGTCGGGAACTCTGCTGCCAAAAAAGGAAGGGCTTATTATCTTGCCAGTCTTCTCATATCCTACATAGAAATTCCTGGTGGTGAATATGACTAGCTCTAACCTGAGGCTTAATTATGTGATTGTTGTCTCTCTTATTCTATGAAAGATAACTCTGGCAGGATATTGGAATGATGTTTGATTCTGTACTTAGAACTGAGATTTCAGTTGATAACATTATCAGAAAATCTGAAAACCATGCTCCCTGGCCTACCCGGAAACTTGATTTTTTTGCCAACGGCGGTATATATCAAGAAGTAACCTTTCACTTTGAAAGCACCAGAGTTCTACTATGTTTAAGAGAGAGGATAGGAAAATAATTGTATCTGTAGCAAAGCTATCTGTCTTACAATTTTACTATTGGTTGTTTCATAAAAGTCTAGTATTCCAAAACCTTCTTAAACCCTCCCCATGAGATCTCTTTTGTGGGTATACATATCTCCTTAGGCAGTTGTCCGAGCACCACAACACTTTCCACCCCTATACAACTCATCACAAAATATCTAATATCAATAGGAGGCATTGAGACAAGACGGGGAGACAATTTGCTTCAAGCTTTATTCCCTCAAGCCTTGTATGTGGCTTTGCCATGGTGGGTACTCATTCATTGCTTTTTAAACTTGAATCTTATTGCAACATGCTTTTTCTCAAAGCCATCTTCTTACTGGATTTCACAGAGAAAGCTGCTTGATTCAAAACAGTATTATAATGAGGGTTCCAAGAGTTTTTGTTAGTTTTTTGAGAAAAGTAACTTAAACTATAAGAACTTTAATTCTTGGCCTTACACATATCAACTTCAATAGCTATAGATACTTATTTTCATTCTGTAGGTGAAGAAAATGTTTATTGGCTTGTATAAGTCCTGGATATGTTACAGCTAGGAACACGGTCCATATTTCATGATGATCTACTCTCATGTTATAATACTTTTTAATATTTTTAAAGTTTTATTTCCTCATATTGAGGAAGAATTAATTTGGAGATATTCTGTTGATTCACGATTTTGGACAAGACTCTCTACTTAGCAATGTGGAGAGAAAGCTCCTGTAATTCTAGCAATGAGTCAGATTCCAACAAGCCCCTTTTGCTTTCTCTCCCTATTGCTAATGTGTAGATGAGATGATTAACTCAGCAATTACTGCAGACTTGTTGCTATGTGAGAAAAAAAAAAAAAGGAGTGCCCAGGTTCCTATGTTCAAGATAGCTTAAAATCTTGCTAGTGAGATCAAAAGAACAGATAGGAAACAGGAAGACACTCAAAGTTAAACCATGAGGTGCTATCTATTTTACCAAGGATCGGGCCAGGCTCACTGACGAAGGGAGATTTAAATTAGGCATTAAAAGCAGAATATAATTTGGAAATACAAAAGGAAAATCACTATAGGATATGGAGGAGAAATACGTGAGAATGAGAAAAAACATGGCATGATTGAAGAACAAGGATATAGATTTGACTAAAACAGAGGTGAAGCAGTTAGGGGTAATAGCAAATGAACTTGCATGTGCAGGTGTAAACACGCTGCACTTCTTTTCATCCTTAGTACCCTGAATGGTGCTTGGCCCACAGTCTACACTGATTTGCTGTTAACTGAGTTGAACTGAAATGAGGTAGAACAAGTTTTTGAAAATCAAACAGAGGCATCTGGATATGCTATGGTAAATTAACGAAGATATCTTGATCAAGAAAATGTTGGAAATGGTCGTGTTTTGGGTGACTGAGTGACGGAGCGGACAGTGTACCAACTTTGAATTCATGACCATGGGAAACGTATTAAACTTTTCTGAATTTCATTTTCTTTGTAAAAAAGGGAGAGGTAGCATCCATCTTGCAGGATTAATGTGAGGAGTAAATGAAATAATATGTGTCAACTTTCAAGAGTAGAGTCTTATAAATTCTAGCTATTTTTACTAGCTGGACATCACACTGGTTGAAAAGGGGAAGAAACAATCAGTAGGAAACTGAACGCAGCCTGGAGTAGGATGGGGGTAGTATACATGCACAAGAGAGAGAGTCAAAAGAAAAAAAAAAACAAGAATCACAAAACATCGTATTTCATGAATTAAGCAAATATGATACCAATATTTTGTATTCTGATGCAAATGAGGATGACTTGGATAACTAATTAAAAAGAATGATCACTGAGAATATCTGACTTTTGGAAGCTACTTGTTAATCTATAAACATAATCACATCTTCCCAATTACTTTCTTAAATGTCCTTTCAGAGATTCTGACTCAGTCTGCCAAGTCTTTATCAGGTTTTCTTAAAAATAAAGAAAATATATTTTCTAGAACAGAAACTGAATGGAACAAAAGAAGTGATATTCTTATTCAAGGGTCACTTTGAAAGGTCAGTTATTTATTCCAAGCTCATGGATTAATTTAGAAATTTAAAATGATACTGAGTTTCCCAGTGAATTGAGAGCAGTGGTTTATTCTGGCAAATGATTACATTGAGGCTTCCATTCTATGAAGCAGCACAGCCCACTGTAGAGACTTAGAAAGATAAGTATATATGAAAAAAGTTTGAATATTAATTTATATTAGTAACTAATGCTGCTTAGATTGGCCTGTGATATGAAAAGAAATGTTAGTGTGTTCAATTAAAGGAGCAGCAGGAGGACTGCCAAAAGTGCAAGCATCTTTGTCTGAAGCCTTTTTAAGTATATGTCCCACCTTCACTTCCCCAAACAGGAAAAGAAATAGATAAAGATGAGTCAGTATGTTCACTCTGCTAAAGAAATGATAAATTTAACTAGAGAAGAAACTTAAATTAAAAAATTATATTTACTGAAAAATCATTTTGACTTTTGGACTTACGCAGGTTTCACAAGATGAGATATTTGTCCTGAGTCACATGAGACTCAAGGAAACAAAACTTGCCTTTGTTGCCAAAAAAAAGTCAAAGGTACATGATCAATGAGGTTGAACCACAGTCTAACACAGTCTAAGCTGAAAAATTGTAGAATAAATGTGATTCAGCCACAGCCATCCATGAATAATTTCTGAGCAGATTTTTTTTTCTGTGTGATAATAAATGCTCCTGACAGAACCATGTGTTGGTCACCACTTCTTTGGTGAATCTGCTCTGAACAATGGATATGAAGATAAATATGTTCCCCTCATGAAGAATTAATGCCATTTCACAAACTCTTATCTCCAGTCCTCATAGCATCTTGTCTCTAGTCACATGAGGAAGAAAAGCGATCTGATCATGCCATTCCCCTATTTAAAATCCTTCAATAGACCTTTGAAGCTTTGAGGATAAAATCCAAATACTAGAGTATTATACTTGATTTCTGCCTACTGCATAGAATCTTCTCCCACTTTTTCCCAAGCAAGTAGCCCATACTTTAGTGCTAATAAAGGGCTTGAGGCTTTCTGATCTTTCTTCCTGATCAGGTTTAGAAGACCCGTTCTCTTCTACATCATTCACCCTAGAACATTCAATAATGGTGTCATGATATGCACGAAGTGGTCTTTGACCACTCCCTTAACCCCCCTGGGTTTAATGCTTTCATAGCGCCTTTCTCTTATTACTTATCTCTTCTAATCATGATGTTTTATTTAAGTGCTATCTCTTGAACTAGAGTATAAACTTTTGAGAGCAGGATCTGTGTTCTCTAGCACATAGCACAGTTTGTGGCAGCTAGTAGATAACTGTCAATAAATAAGGTGAATGAAACTCAATTAGATTTTTTTTTTTTTAGTCTTTCACTCTTGATTGTAGATTCTCCCTCTACAGAAGAATCACCAAGAAGACACTTGAACTCTAGATACACCAGGAATTTCACATTCTTGGCAAGTACTTCAAGGTTCTTTCTTCCCTGAAAAAAAACCCTCTTCTATGAATCTGATAGAAAAAAAAAAATAAACCATGACCTTTTTCTTCTTCTCCTTGCTAGAGGCTATTTAATGAATGCGGTGTGGCTTTTCTAGAGAATTCTGAGGGATTGGTGGAAATAAAATATAAATACCACTGGAATGATATCTATCAGACTTCTACCAGGAACATAAATTTCTATTCATACAGTTCTCTCATTTCAACATGCAAATCAAAAAAATCAATAAAGTTTCAAAATGGAAATGTTGGTATGCTCCTGTCCCTCTGGGTTTTTTTTTTTTTTTCCAAACTCCCGAGATAAAACTCAAACAAGGAATTCTCTACTTTTTGGCCGAGAGGCACATAGATGAAGAAGGCAGCTTCTTTGTTTAATGAGGGCTTGATAAAACAGCTTTATTATCCCTACTGGTGACTTTAGGAAAACATAACTCCAACTTAACATTTGACACAGAGCCAGATATCTTCAGAGAGTGCATCTACTTCCTAAATAAACTCACTATTCAGTTCCTAAACAGATTTGTCTTGACAATATAAAATATTGTCTTGCATATATAAAATATCCACACATATATATGGTATTTATATATGCGTTTGTAGCAGCTAAAACTGAATATGTGTCTGTGTGTATACAATGTGTTTCCATGACTATACTGAGGCCTGCCTCCAAGATTACCCAAAATACACCACATCATGTTGTCAGGGAGAATTCAACATTCTATAGTCACATTTTTTTTTCTCTGTTTGCACAGTCTCACTATACGATAGCGATTCAGGCCTACAGCTATCTGAAATTATTTTGTCAGAAGTCCTAGGGCGTATTGTTCCTTCATGCATTTTTTTCTCTTCGTAAAAAAATATGTTTAGGTGTGCTGTTAGAAGTTATCCCTTGGGTGTTCAAAGAGACCACCTTTAATCAAAGTGAAAGGAAAAAGTAATGTGGAATAAGTTGCTCTTGCAATTCACTTTGTAGCCAGACTAAACTAAATGTTTCTGTTACTGGAGCTTTCTTAATTTTTTTTTTTTTTTTTTTTTTTTTGTGAGCATGTAGACAGAGAATGCCTCTGAGAAAAGAGGAACCATCCCAAGTACAGGCATGCTGGTGGAGAAAGAGCATGATGAAAGAGCCAAGGATCAGGCTCCAATGCCCAGCCTCCAGCCTGCGAGTTTAAGGGAAAAGGCTTGCTCTTGTCAACTTATGGAATAACTCATAAGGAAGCAAGGGAATCAGAGAGTCTCAGACAACCCTGTTTCTTCCAAGAAGATAACTAAATTATTGGCAGTTCTTCTGGAAAATGACCCCACATTGGAAGGGTGGGAAGAGACCCTGAATTCTTTAACAAAACTCTGCCAAACTTGAAAAATATGAAATCCTGTCTGGGAAATTTTATTGATTTAAAAACGTATTTGAGTGACTTATTAAAAATCAGGTTCATACTTGTCTAGAATTGAATTCAGGTGATCCTGAGTATTTTTATGGCAACAGATTAAAAACAAACGCAGAAAAAATAGTTTGACATTTCTGAGCAAGGCTTGTAATCTTATGATAATATATAATTTTGGCTGATATTTTCATATAACTACTTTTTTCTTTAATGCTTAGGAATAAACAACTATAGTGATAATGCCATTAAATGCAAAGTAGCTGAAAGTTTAAAAATATTTCATAGTTTTTTTCACAGCATAAATGAACTGAAAATATTTATTAGACTAGCAACATTTTGTGTGTGTGTGTGCCAACATGCCTTTGTCCTTGGGATATAGAAAATGAAAGTGATGATTTTTCTAATCCAAAATAAATTTTCCTTTTGCCTTGTGGGCATTCTAGTCAGATGAGTGGGCAATTATTCCAAAGGTTGACAATCTGCTGCAAATCATAGAAAGCAAGCAAGTCTCTTAATAAGAGAAGAAGAAGGAGAAGAAGAAAAAGCCTAATTAAGACAGATTCGAGATCCTACTTTAGAGTTATGAAAAGTGTATGAACTTTAGTAATAAAGAGAAAAACATCCTGGCTCTGCTATTTATTAATGTTGTAATCTTAGGCAAATTGTTGTTTTTGGCTGAGCCTCAGTTTCTCCATTTTTAGAATGTAGAGAAAAACATCTCTCAGAGATGGACTAAAAATAAATGAGTCTCTGTATATCAAACACCTAGCTTTGTACCCGACACATTTTGTGGGCTGTCAACCAACATTATTCCTCTTGCCTTCTTCTTGCCTTCACACTATACTTTTGCTTTCAGACTATACTGACTCCCTACCCCCCTTTTTATCTGAAAAAAACTAAAGGAATGAAAGGATACCCTGAGTTCTAAAAGTTATGAAATCTGTGGTGCAACGGACACTTCCTGTTTCTGTGTGGCATGAGTTATTCAGCATTATTATTTGATCCATCACTGCGTCCAGGATCAGGAGTGTTCCCGAACGTTACTCAATGGAAGCACTTTTTGGTAAATCCCAGATACTCCACCACAGAGTTATACGTTATCACTGAATGCTGTAGGCCTAGCAAAGTCATCTCTAGTTTAATTCCTGATAGCCTCTAATTAGAATGGTCTAAATAGCCTGAAAAATACTCAGTGCCAACACTTGCACCGAAAGGCAAGTAGCAAAACATGTAATAAGATTTTTTTTCTAAGATATGCCCTTGTGTGTTACTAGATTTGACAATTTTTCAGCATGGCAAGAAAGGGAGGGAAAAAGAAAGGGAAGGGGAAGAAAGAACCCAGGAGAAGAGAGAAGAGGAGAAGAAAAAAAGGAGAAGAGAGAAGAAGAGAGGAGAGAGAGGGGAGAATGGGAGAAATAATAGAAAATCTCTCAGCTTTTTGAGTGTTATCAAATTGTTGACCAAGTCATTGGCCCATATCTGTCAGTGGATATCTCAGACCTACGAGTAAAAGTTGGGAGAAGTTCCATGTCCCACAAACAAACAAATAAATCTTATGTCAGCACAGCCTCTACATTTGCGACTGTGGCTTTTAAGCACAAAATATCACTTTTCAGAAAAAGCTAAACATGAATGTAACAGAATTTTCAACCCCAAATGTCCCCCCTCCCTGTCCCTGCCACTAGCAAATAGAGATTCAGAAACGCAACACCTATCAAATATTTCTTCAGATACGCCAGATTGCTGGGATTTTAAAGAGTTCTACTTTTTTTTTCCTTTTTGACATTTAGACAGATTGAGTTTGAGAGAGGAAGTGACTCTGAGTCCAGACTGCCCCGCACCACTGTCAGAGGAAATAACTGAAGTAAAATGAAGTGATAATATACTGTAGAATATTTAACAGAGTGAAAGGCAGAGGAAAATGGCAATCTGGGAATACACAACTGATCCCCAAAATAGATGCAGTCTCCAGTGCCAGAACAGATGCCAAGTACAGTAGATCATAAACTGGTAAAATTACCTCTGCCCTGTGGGCTGTGTGTTGACATGGGGGAAGTGACTCCCCAATAGTCAGAATAGCTGGGTCTTTATTCCCAGTTGCAGATATCGTTTGTCATGGACTCTGCCAACTCTCTTTTCTACTTCTTTCTGTATATTCATCAGTGAGAGAGCTGGTAATAAACTCCTTAATGACTGCTACATGTTGTGGTGGGGTTAATGACAGATAAAGTATAACTTTGGGCTCTTACGTCACGTTGTGAGTGAAATCAGAGGGTTCTGTGGGGGATATTAACAGAGTTCTTTCCATTTTGTAGAAGAATCAAGGTGACTGGGGACATTTAGATGTCTCTCCCAAGGAAAGATATGATAAATTGAGTAGTGAAGGAAAAATACACCACCTTCTGTGTGCTTAATGAGTGACCTGCCACCTTCTGGGGAATGGGCTATATGGTGTCTTAACATGATGCAAAGGTTGAAAAATTGGCAAAACAAGCTTTTATTTGCAGAAAACCACAGAGAGAAAAATGATGCATAGAGGGGGAAGCACCTTTTCAATGAAAGCTGCTACCTCATATTCATAGTGGGATTTGGGAGATTTGCATTTGAAAAAGGCCTGTTTTGTTTTTTTGCTGTGTGAGTAAAAGAGGGCAGTCATTTTTTTCTCACTTCCTAGGATATTTTCACTGCTTCTTCTTACTAAGGCTTTCTAGTATGCATGTGACCCTGTACTAGCTAGCCTATGAAGTCTGAGATAAGCATGAACAGAAAGAACTAGAAAAAGTGTTGGTCCTAGAATTTGTTCTTCTTCCCCCCTCCCTTTTTTTCCTTTCTTGCCTTGCTTATTTCTGTTATTTCTTTATTTTTTTTCTTTCAAACGCTGGAACATCTTACACAAGGGAAGAGCAAAAACACAAAATAAAAAAGAAATAAACCAGGTTAAAGAGAAAGGGATTTGGGTAGAGAAATAAGAAAGGAAAAGTGACAAAAAAAAAAAAAAAAAAAAAAAAAAAAATCTAGACAGGAAGTTTCCTAGGATTGTTATGCTATGAGGACAGTATGCTTTTAAGAATACATATGTACTTTATAGACAGTTTTCCACGACAAAATAATCACTCCTGATTCCTAAATACAGAAAAGTGAAGTGATTTTAAACCCTGCCTGAAGTTTTCCTAGGTATGTGAATCTATAGTTTCAATAAAAAGAGAGTTGCTGCTTGTGAAAAGTATAAGTTGCTGTGATTTGAGGCTGAAACTAGAATAGAAAGAATGGTTTGCCCAGCATTTCTATTCAAATCTTGTGGTTTTCAGGAAAAAAGTTTATTCAGCCCTAGTAAAAAGGAACTTCCCATTTCAAAAAAGAATTTATAAAAATTACAGAACATTTTCATGAAATAATTCTTATATATGATAATTAATAAGGTGAAACTACTGTTCCTTCAGATTCACAGAGATTTAAAAATGATTAAGGGGGAAATTATTTTGGCACATTAAGTTTGGACATTTCTGTAATGTGAAATGTTTAGAAAGTACTTTCATATTTTATATAAACTGATATATAATTTGGATAATCTTTTCCTAGTAGAACTTGGTAAGCATAGGAGGAATTTTGAGTATGAAATGGAAACAACTGTTTTTATTATTAACAATGAAATTAAATGTATTAAAGAAATTTAGAAAAATATGAAAAATTAAAAAAAAATTCTTCTCTATCATGTCAGCATAACTGCTGTTTACACTTTGACATGGCTTCTCTTCTTTTTTGCCTATGAATTCAGTTTTTAAAATATATTTTAGTCATACTTATATTGAGTGGGGGCTGAAAAAAATAATTTTTCTTCTACCTTTCAAGTTATTATGGCTAGACTAATAATCAAATTAACATGAGACAGAGTAGGAGGAGAAAATGACCTAATTTAGTCGTATGTACATACGGGCATTCCTTAAGAGTATCAGACCCGAGGACACATTGGACAGTTGAGGTCTATATGCCATTATGGACAAAGGAAGCAGGGTTCTGGGACTTCAAAAGCAAAGTAGGCAATTCACAGGTAGAGAAGAAAGAGCAAACATGAGGTAAATAAATGTTTGCAGGGCCACCCAGAGACAATGGGACACAGAGCGGTGTCTAACAGAGACTTGCTTGAATGCTCCCTGTCTGCCACACTTAATTTAGATATACTAAAGTGAATATGCTAAGGTTTCCATCCTGAAGCAGGATTCTCCTGAATTCCTTTAGGCAGGGAAAGGGGGAGGTAGGAAAAAAAAACTTCTTGTGTTTGTTGGGCTTTAGTTGTTTTTAGCTCAAAATAGTCTGTATGCCAGGATGGCATATTCTGAGGAGACACGTTCTGGATTCCTAAAACTGCTTACACAGTATAATAATGATAAAGACAATAGTAATGCTATTCATAAGTTATTAGTATCCATAATGTACCAGATATATTATCTACATTACATTTAATTCCTAGATGAACCAACTAAAGTAGGAAGATGAAGAAACTAAAATTCAAACCTGCCAAAGACGACATAGCCAGTAAGTGGCATAGTTGAATTTGAATTCAGTTGTCTTTTCTATGCTCACTCCACATCCTACACCTGTCTATTTAAATGAGAATATTTAAACTTCAATATGGAAAATAAATGATGTATCTACAAGAATCTCCACTCTTGATAAGTGCGACTTTTCTAAAGATAAGTTTCAACACAAAATAGCACTGTGATAGAATTGATGGACAGTGCACATTTCTGAATGTTTAAAACAAATATACAAGTTACTTTTGCTGTTGTTGTTGTTGTTATTGTCGTTGTTGTTGTTGGCTAACCAAGAAAGGATATTGATTCATGCCAGAGTATGGTCAGTGTGACAATAGACATTATATACTCTGGGAATTTTATATTTAATGCTAATTTGTTATCTTACATATTGTTATGATTTTAATTTTGATGAAGTTGTAAGATCTTGTCATGGTATTCCCATGTGCTGTATTCTTGAATGTTAATTATCTGAAAGTAGAACAATTTTCCTATACAAAAAAAAAAAAAAAAGGACTGGAGAAGAGAGGCTGTCTGACAGTCTCAATTATTCAGTTTCTCTATGGTTCACAGGGCACTACTTGAACCTTTAGCAATTTACTGGCAGGAGGAGTATGAAAAGCATATTCAATGGATGAGAGGAAGGCTAACAATTTCTTCTATTAGACTGGCAATTGACCATCTGCTTCTAAAGGTAGGGTTTAACCTGCCGGTAATCATGGTGAAATAGCTTGATGATGTGTGTCAGACTTTTTATTTTTTCCTCGTGGGGGTAGGATAGGATGGGAGTAGTTAAAAATGCAGACACACAGTTGCCCTCCTATCCTATTAGAATCATGGGCACATTCGGTACAGTTTTAAGCACCTTCTCCCAAGACCACAAGAAAAAGGGCACTGCATTCAATATTCAGTTAAGTAAAATTAAATTTAAGCTCTGTTCCCAAATGTTTCTTTAGCAAGATAACTTCTAGGTTCAGAGGAAATTTGTAGTTTGTTGCTGTTCTTCTATTCCTCTGAGAACTACCATCCAAGGGCTGACTATTACTGTCAAAGGATTATTTTGAAATTTTTACTTATATGTTATTTCAGGCTCTTTCGAAGTTATTTAGAACTTTTATTAGATATAGTAAAAAGCATAAGAGAAGTATGCTTTTGTCGATTAGATTTTTATCTTCTTATGTAGTCCAACATAAGGGAACATAATATTATTAGATAAACTTCCAGATGGCTGCAGCTGAAGGAGTAAGTTTGATATTTTAAGACAGTAAGTGATCACGGAGTAATTTTTTTGTGTTTGAGTGTTTCTTTGCTTTTCATAATAGGAATTTCTTTTTGCCCAACATAATTTTTTTTTTTATTGACAAATAAATAGTTGGAGAAAGAAAGAGAGCATTCCCAGCTAGAGCGAAATTTACACTCTAGCATTGCACAGACTTCTGCAGTAACTTACTGGAATATCTAGTGCTCGGAGTTGTAGTAGCTACTTCTTGGGCTTGGGTATTTCAAAATTCAGAAAAGTAGGGAATGTTAGAATTATTACAATAATTTAATTATTCTATTGCTTCCTCCAACACTTTCACCAAGTATCACTACCAATACAAATACCATGATGGCTGTTTTATAACGCATTAGTTAATAGTCATATACTCATTCATTTGGCAAATACTTTTGGGCAACGTACTTTGTGCCAGACACTGTTTTAGGTTCTTGGGAATGCAACAGTGAATGAAAAACAAACCAAAAAAAGAAAACAAGAAAAAGAATTCCCTGCTTTTGTGGAGCTTATCTGGTAGTGAGGCCGACAAGCACTAAACAGATAATTAATACATATAGAGTTGAAAGTGATAAATGCTAAGAAGAAAACATAAGTCAGGAAAGGGGGCATAAAGTGCTGAAAGGGGGGGTGCTGAACTTGTAGGTGCAGTGACATAAAGACCAAAAGAGGAATATAGCATGGCTCTCAAAGGAAAATGACTCTACATCTGTGCTCTCCAAATACAGTGGCTACTCGTCTCATGTGAATATCACACTGGACAGCACAGACACTGGGGCATTTCCATCATTGCTCAAAGTTTCTGAGGACAGTGCTGCTTCCGACAGAAGGAACAGTCAACACAAAGGCTCTGAAGAGGGGATCAACAGAAGAAGTGACAAGAAGGCCAGTGTGGCGGCTGCTGAGTATAAGCAGGGAGGGCAGCAGGAGACTGGGTCAGAGAGCTAACAAGGGGCCAGAGCGTGCAGTGCCTCTCACATGTCCTGTGTGGACCTTAGAATATTACTCTGAGCAAGATGGGCAGCCTTTGGAATGTGTTGAGTGGAAGGCTGAAATGATCCAATTTGTGTTGTGTTATGGTCATGTTGGCTGCTGTTTTGAGAACTAAGTAAAAGAGTTTAAGAACACAAATTAGAAGACCATTGCAATTATCCAGGAAGAGGTGATAAGGGTTTGGAACAGAGGGTAGTTGTGAGAAGTGGCAGGCTCTAGATCTATATCAAAGCAAGATAAAGGCATAAAAATCACCTGGGGAGCATTTATTATAGTGTAGGTTCTAAACTCCAATCCCAGAAGTCATGATGTGGTTGAACTATTATGAAACATAAACATCTGTATTTTTTTCTCCCATATAAATTCGAATGCTTGGTGCCCCATCTTATCTCCCAACATATACCTGACCTGCATCTCATAAAACCTTTGAAATAAATTTATTTGGACTAATTTAACATTAAGATTACAACTGATGAACACTAGGTGCTGATGATGCAAACTAAAAACTCATCAAATGCCTCTTTAATACCATTGTGAAGGACGGGATACCTGACTAGATGGGTTTGTTTTTGTTTTGTTTTGTTTGTTTTTGGTACATGTGCACACATTCTCCAGAATTTAGCCAAAAGGTACACAACTGATGTTTAAGCCAAAGTGAGATGCCACTTGCATATTTTTTTAAATATTCATAATAATTATTTGACATTAGTTATTATTTGACAAACACAGGCTTTGGACATTCTCCTCTGAACATTCTTATAATTTCTCCATCTGAGATAAACTTACCCCAAGATCTATTGTCTCTTTTTTTGTAAAAAATACTGCCCACAATTCTCCACAAATGACTTTTATATTCAACACCAACAAGTACTAATAAAATTCTATGAATGTTGAACACATGTTCACTTCTTGAAATATTGAGATTAAAGTACACATATTTTGCTATTCATTTTTCAAATACAAACAAGTTCAGGTGAGGATTCTTTTTTGTTTTTTGTTTTCCCTTTATTGCCTTGGAAAGTAAGATGGAATTAGACTTCAAGGAGGAAATTGTGGGAAATCCACTTAAGAGAAGGAATAAATGAAGATCAATCAAGCTGAAGTGAGTAGTTAAAATTTTCCTATAAACTGGCATAACTGCTCTCGTGATGTGTCTATGAAGAAAACAATGTCTTAAAGTATAATTTTCACATAAATCAAGCAGCAAACGAAAAGGAAAAATAAAGCTAATATTGCCTTTAGGATTATTCACATAGGACTATGTGAGAACAAACTATTGAAAAGTGAATAGATATTGTGGGTAGGTAGAGAAAATGAAAATGAAAATTAAGAATGGCTGAAATTTCCCTTTCAATCAAATTTCTCTAAAGATTTATTATTAATGATTCTTTTGTTTTGAACAGCACCTTAAATATACTCCAGGGAGAATAAACTCATTTAGTTACAATTATTGCAATATTAATGAATTGATCAGATCACTTTTCATCTTGGCAGAAAAGTATTTGATATCAGAAGTTCGAGAAGAAAGGGATGAAAACAAAGACAATAAATTTCACTATATTTTTTACGGGCCAGCTCAAAGAATAGTAAAAATCTGCATAGTAGTAATAGTTTCTGGAAACTCGGATTGTGTTGTGGCATCTTCTGGAACACAGATGAGTTGAGTGCACTGTTTTAATTCCTACACCTTTCCTTTGACTCAATCCATAGGGCAGTAGTAACTCAGAACATGGTGATCACTCAGGAAGCCAATGGCATTGCTTCTGGAGGTTCCAAGAAAATGCTTTCTCTCTTATTCATCCCTTCACATCTGGCCAGATAATTTTATAATGGGAATAAGAATGGCAGAGTAACTTGAGAGGCAAGGCATTGTAGGGTGTGAGGGCAGGGAAGCCTAGAGAATCCATCCTTCTATTTTTGGTTCCCTAACTCCCCTAATACTAACCTTTAGATTGGCCATCATTAATTTTCATCTCGTCTGCCTATCTGTAATATCCATTCTCTTTCCAATAGTTTGTTCTCATTAAGAAGTTTTTAGCAGCTGGTTCATGGAAAAATATTTTAGGGCTTTACTGTTTTTCTGAGTGATGGAAAGCATTCCTTTAGTGTATATATAAGTAATATGAGAACAGGTCTTGGGTGAGACTTTATATGTAGGAAGCTATGCAAACAGTGAAAAAATGAATATTTCCCCAGAGGTGTCATAGTAGTCACAGTGCAGTAGTAGCAAAAGGGGAATTTAATGTATCAATCAAGAGCTCTCCTCAAGTAGGCATAGGTGTGTATGTTGGCTATAAAATACACTATCTGTGCCTTAGACTAAATTATTTATCATGAAGGTAGCTTGTACCATCAGTTTTGAACTTTTAACGATAAAGATCATTTTAAGTGCCTTGGATAAAAAAAGAGAGAGAGAATGTTACTGCAACATTCTACACAAGCATTCTGTACATGACCCAAGAATAATATATGTCCTAAGTATTTCTCTATAAAGATATTCCATTAAAACTTGTTAAGCCATAGTGAGTATGAAATGAGACATTCCATTCCAATTGGTTTGAGTGCAGTACAACACTAGCTAAAGTTTGGGGGCACTTACTCTGATAAACACTTTACATGAATTATCTCGTTTAACTACTACCTCAACTCTATGAAGTATGATTATACCCATTTTTCTACTGAGGAAGCTGAGGCACGTGGTTTCACATACAACAAGAAGCCAAGTCAATATTGCAGACCTGCTAACAGAATTAGGTTGTCTTGTAGGAAAGTGTAGACACAGGGTGATCAAACACTATTATCACAAATCTACTCTGATACCAGCCTGGGCTTCCAATGGCTCAGCCAGTTCTGGCTGGGAAATAATTGGGCAGAACTTGACTATTTGAGTTCAGTAACTCCTCAGGGCTCTCACTGGATCCCTCTCCCCCAACTCCCCACGAAGACTCCCATCCTCTCTAGTTCTCTCATGCTGTTCTTGCCATAAATTGTCCTCGTCTGAAACGCATCACTGTAGGCCATGTTCCCTTGCTTCTTTGCCTGTGAAACCTTTCGTTTATTTTTAACAGTTCTGCTATATCCTCCCAAATGCTACCAGAGGACTCTTTTTCCTTTGCTCTGAACTGAAACCTAGTTTCTCCCTGAAAATATTGTCCCGGTGGCTTATGTAGTTTAGGCTCTTCTTTCTGCCATGTCCCAGGACCAGATGTGTGGTTTCGCACTGTCCTGGGTCCCTATCACCACTGCAAAAGCTTATTCACTTCCCTCCGATGCTGATGTCACCCAGCATTGTCCCACCTCCAACCTCCTCACTGTTGTCAGCTAACGCACTTCTAGCCACTCCTCTTGAAATTTACGATTCTGAGACCAACATACATAGTTTCTTTTTTTAAAATAAATTTCTTAGTGTAAAAAATGGATAAGTTGAGACTTTATTAAAGGAGATACAGAGCTGTGACAAAAATGGTGACGTTTGGGACACCTAGACTTACAGTAAAAAAAAAAAAAAAAAAAAAATCCAAGCTCTTTAATAGCATTCAGGAACCTACAGCACTTGGTTTGTGCCTGCTCACATCTGAAACATCACCCTTCAGCATTCCATTTAAGCCTTTTCACCTTAGCTGCGCCAAACTGTGCATGGTTAAGAAAGCATTCCAGACTCCTTCTTCCCTCGCTTCAAACCATGCTTAATGTTCTCTCTTTCCTGCCACCCCAATCCCAGACCAATATATTTGGCTAACTCCTCATCTAAGATCCAGTTCAGTGATTGTTTATTCCAAGACCCCTGACTCGATTGGGTTAGTGGTAGTGGTGGGAAGAGGAATTTAACTCCGTAGCCATCTCCGTCATGCATTTCTCTCGTGGTTTTATAACCATCTGACATGCCGGTTATCCCCCCCTCCCGGACTGTGGGTTTCTTAAGGTGATGAACTGTGATGTAATTTCATTCTCTTTCCTCCAGCACCCAGTGGAGTGCCAAGTGCAGAGTAAGCAGTAGGTGAACGTTTGTGAACTAAATGGATATCAGTCTTTAGAAGAAAAAACTCACTTATAAATATCTTCCCTATTATTATTTTCTTATTTTCCTTCATTGTTAGCACAGGGTCCTAAATGTGATTTCGAAGTTGTAATTTTGCATTTCAGAGACAGAATTGGTGCCGTGATTGATTTTTCCAGCGTCGGGACTGACTGCCTTTTACATTTAGGGATCGGCTGGGTGAGCGCACACTCGAAAGTTTTGTTTGCACACTCATGACATTTAAAAGTGTCCCATTCAAAAAAAAAATCAAATGTTCTTAAAATTCCTAGCTTTTTCATTTTAAGTAACATTCCTGACAGGTGTCCCCTGAGTAAAATAAATGTAAATCGATATGTATCAGATTTTAATTGAGCTGGTAACCTAATCAACTCCATCACCTGAAACATGGCCTCTCCATTTTCATTTCCTGAAGCAACGAGTGAGAAGTGTGCCTCGTTCCAAGATGTGCGTTATATGCATGCCGCTTAATCGGCGCACAAAGATTTTTGTCTTCCCACACACTTCCTTCATTCTCTTGACTCCACTTTGCCTTTATTCTCCCCATAACTTCCAGAATCCTTGTAAGGCTCCTACTGAGAACTCCAAACATAAAGGGGATAAGAAAAGTTCTGTGATCTCAGAGGCATTTGCCATATGGACCCTTAACGGAGGCAGACACTGGAATGCTTTCTTAGAAGACTCCGGGCTGTTCCCAGAGACGCCAGCATGGAAATTAAAACTTCGGCAAGGGCAGGGCTGATTTACTTTATGCATTTGTCAGCGGCTTTACCAGAACAGTGTGCAGTATAAATTGTAAACTTTTTTTTTTTTAATAGCAAGAACAAGGAAGACATCGTGTGCCTCATTATACAGACAACAAAGAGTGGGGGGAGGTAAATGGATGTGCTTTTAATGCACGTTCATGCATGTCCAGTGGGCCTCCTCTAATTTTACTGTAAAATTTTGTTAGCAAAGTCAGTAAAAAGAAAAAGCTTTTCAATAATAGAACAACACAATGTCGATGAGGAGGAAAGGAGAGATATTTTGAGGAGACAGTAGCTATGTAGAATGCTATAATTGGAACCATCAATGTAAAAAGAATAGTCATGCCGTCTGCTCGGATTGCTGCTTTGGAAGTTCCAGTGTACACTTGTTTTCGATACACTGTAAAAAGGTAGCATGGCATCGCTAGAGTGCCAGAAGGCAGCGCTGGCATTTCTACAGGCAGAAGGTCTACAGAAAGAGACCAAGTGACTGAAGAGAATCTATAGAATTTCAAGAAGGCGCTGCAACTTTAGTGTACTTCAATTCTCAGAGCTACAGGTCTCAGGGAAGTTAACGAATTGTAGTCTTACAAGAAAATACACATGTGAATCATCATCTGGCAGTGCTGAGAATAAAAATAGACAGTGAGTTCTTCCCTGCTATCCTCCAACCTACTTCCTAACTCTCCCCAAATGTTAATACTTTATACCTAAAGCTGTCCTCTCCATAACTGTTTTCAAAGAGCTATTTGAAGTTATACCACATAATTTGTTTATTGCACAAACCTTAATAGGCTACACAAAAAGTGACTCCCCAATATTTATTGATTACCAATGATTCAGAGTGTACAAATTTGCATACTAAAAGTTCACATAAACAATTATCTTTCAAAGAATTCATGAATTGGAGAACCTGTGGGTAAATCACATTTTTAAAGTCTAAAAGAATCATTTGGAATTAATTCTTGGAAACAATGCTCTAATTACTTGATATTCTGGACCCAATTCTTTTAATTAAATAACTA
>NW_011888835.1:4958198-4962702 GCF_000151845.1 Pteropus vampyrus
TTTTTTAATAGCAAGAACAAGGAAGACATCGTGTGCCTCATTATACAGACAACAAAGAGTGGGGGGAGGTAAATGGATGTGCTTTTAATGCACGTTCATGCATGTCCAGTGGGCCTCCTCTAATTTTACTGTAAAATTTTGTTAGCAAAGTCAGTAAAAAGAAAAAGCTTTTCAATAATAGAACAACACAATGTCGATGAGGAGGAAAGGAGAGATATTTTGAGGAGACAGTAGCTATGTAGAATGCTATAATTGGAACCATCAATGTAAAAAGAATAGTCATGCCGTCTGCTCGGATTGCTGCTTTGGAAGTTCCAGTGTACACTTGTTTTCGATACACTGTAAAAAGGTAGCATGGCATCGCTAGAGTGCCAGAAGGCAGCGCTGGCATTTCTACAGGCAGAAGGTCTACAGAAAGAGACCAAGTGACTGAAGAGAATCTATAGAATTTCAAGAAGGCGCTGCAACTTTAGTGTACTTCAATTCTCAGAGCTACAGGTCTCAGGGAAGTTAACGAATTGTAGTCTTACAAGAAAATACACATGTGAATCATCATCTGGCAGTGCTGAGAATAAAAATAGACAGTGAGTTCTTCCCTGCTATCCTCCAACCTACTTCCTAACTCTCCCCAAATGTTAATACTTTATACCTAAAGCTGTCCTCTCCATAACTGTTTTCAAAGAGCTATTTGAAGTTATACCACATAATTTGTTTATTGCACAAACCTTAATAGGCTACACAAAAAGTGACTCCCCAATATTTATTGATTACCAATGATTCAGAGTGTACAAATTTGCATACTAAAAGTTCACATAAACAATTATCTTTCAAAGAATTCATGAATTGGAGAACCTGTGGGTAAATCACATTTTTAAAGTCTAAAAGAATCATTTGGAATTAATTCTTGGAAACAATGCTCTAATTACTTGATATTCTGGACCCAATTCTTTTAATTAAATAACTAATATAGTGGAAAAAATGCCCAAAAAGATATTAAATGTGTCATAAAAATGTTTAGTAATAGTCTAAATTTACTGAAGCAGATCTCTTCAATATCTGGAGGAATACCATAAAATTATTAATTTGACTTTTATTTGAAAATAATTAGAGCTTTTAAAGCTATAGTTCTAACTTAATTTTAATTTTCTGGGCAGACAAATATAATTAATTAGTAAATAAATTTTAAGGAAAAAGTGGACCAGAAATTATTTTTCAAAAAATATTTAATAATTCAAAGGTGATAAGTAGCATACTTTTTTCCCAAAATGAACATACAGTAAAATAAAAATCCATGCTCATGTACTATCAGGTTGGCATAGCATTTGTTAAAAAGTACCATGTGAGTGTTAGAAGTATGAATAAAATTTTAAAGAACAGGATCAGCTCTTAATGCTGAAGTACTGGTTACTAGTAGTTTTTTTAATATTGGGAGCATTCTTTCTATAAATATTTCACCAGAATATCCTACTTTAAATCATCTATTACTCGAAGCAATAATGCATCCCTCCAACACCTGTCAATTCACCTATTTCTTAAATCTCCATTATGTTTTAATTCTCAGTTTTGGCCAATGTATACTTACAGCTGTTGATCGTTAAGGCTACAGCTGGCCTGTAATGAAGTAGTCTTTGCAAAAAGAAAAATTATTTTTGTGTCTTCTCATTGTTCCAGTGGACATTAGCGCAAGCAGGTCCGGAAGCAGATAGCCAGCCCTGTCCATGCAGTTGGTTAGCAACATTACACACTGGCCTGGAGCTAATTTGAGTTTACAAACATCAAATAGGGAATATCATGTGTTACCGACTAGATTCTCTGGGATTTTTATACATGTGGCAAATTTACACATGTACATGTACACACACACACACACACACACACACACACACACACATACACACAAGTATTCACATGTATTTGGAATAAGAACCTTCAAAATTTAACTGTGTAGGTAGTGTACATTCTGGTTTCCAGAGTCCCTCAGATTATTAATATCAGGACGATTCTAGGCACAATCATTCGACAACAGACAGTGGAGCAGGTTGTTACATCAGTGAAGTAATGCAAAGTATGCAAATTGAAACAAAGAGGTCTTTTCTTTTAATTAAACTAGAGAATGACTGGAAATCCTGAATCAGAGTGGAAAAAAAAATCCATTTCTATCAAAAACTGTTTTCTAAAATGTCATTGTTTCTCTACATACAATTCTATGAAAGTCAAAGAGCTGACACAGTAGTATTTTAAACAATTACTAACACCTATAATCATCACTGGTCATGTCATAAGGTGGTAGCCTTTCTTCATTCCATCCCATCAGCATCCCGGTTACCCAATAATTGTTGAAAGCAGTAGGGAGAGCAAATGAAAACTAACCTACTTCTTAACATTTGCCAGATAAGCCGCAAGCTAAATACTCTCTTAAAAGAAAAACAAAAAACAAAAAACAAAAAAGCATTTCAAGTCTAAGAAGAGAAATCAGTGCTGGTTGATGAATATTTCCACTTCAAGTTATATTTATGTCATAAAATCTTTTATTTGCTACTGTGTAAATTTTCAGCAAACTTTCCCTTTTATTTGATTCATCACTGAAGCCACAATGGCATGATTTAACTGTTACATGGCTTCGTGATGATAACAGTTGAAAAGTAAACTGAGCAAAATATAAAACAGAGGCAATAATAAACTTTAAAGCAGCTGACCCACCTCTGAAAGAATGGGGAGAAACTAGAAAGATCTAAGGACAAGAAAGAAAACTTAAATCTAAAACTATTTTTGAAAAACAGATTCGTTAGAAGGAAATAAATGATGTCTGCAGACATCAATAGAGCTAAGAGCCTGTGACAGCAACATATCTTAGGCTGTGACATCAATATTCTTAGCAGAGGTGGCTGCTCAGGCTTTGAACAGAAAGCTCAGACTGCTGGATGTAGCAAGCACTCACCAATGTAGAAGTAATTGGCTTATAATATGGTATTACTCAAAGTGCATCATTTTTTTTTCTGAAAAGCAAGTTTTTAAAAATTATTAATACTTGTTACAGATGCTAGGACTTGTTTCTCTAGAGCAGTCATGTTACCTCTTGATATGTTGGACAAATCCCAGTTTGGATACTGTATTTTAAAGCAATAGAAAAATCTGGAACTCCATTTCATGTAAGAAAGCATATGGCTTGAAACTAAATATAGTTTAAACATATGAATCATATTAAATTAATTATTATAATTTTAGTGATTTGAAAAACGTCTTCAGTTTTTATGTCATATGCTTCTAATGATTCACATTACCTGTAGGTACTTCAAAAGCATAGGGATTCAGATTTCTCTTCAGTAATTAGGGGGTCAAATGATATGCTGCCTATGTTAGAGAAAAGAGCTCTGTGAACCAAAGTGGGCCATATACCAAAATAATTCCCTTCAAGACAGATGGGAACCCAGCTTCAAAATGTTCGGCACTTTGACCATTTTTGAATACCACACTTCAATGCTATGAGGAAATACCAGGGCTGTATCTGAAGAGTTTGATACAATATTTGTATCTGAAGTTAAAAAAAAATACACATCTTTGCCCAAGCGTTGTCCCTACCTTGAGAGCCATTTCTATCTCTTAGACTGGTCTTTATCAGACGTGTTTCATGTAGTACTACCTTAGAGTTCTAATCTGATCCAGCACCCATTTATTTGTGTGTTTGTTTGTTGTTTGTTTATTCCACAAATATTTATTGAGCACCTACAATATCTGTTTTAGGTACTGCTTTAAGTAGTAAGGAGAAATAGTGAAGAAGAAAAATAAAGTTATTATCCTCTTGTTTTTCTAGTCCTATGGGCAGACAGAGAGAGAGAGACAGAGACAGAGAAAGACAGAGAGAGAAAATGAATTAACTCAAAACATGGAAAGAAAATCAGGAAAGGAAGATGATAGAGAGTTATATGACCTTTTTTAGAATGAATCATGCACAGAAGCCACACTAAGCAGGTGACATTTGTTGAGATCTTCAAGAGTGAAAAAACAGTGATAGTATTTTTTTCTCTTGGGAGAACTGCTCATTGATGGGCCTTGAGCTGAAAATGAACTGTTCAAAACAGAGCAAGAGAGAGCAAGGAAGCCTGGTGGCTGGAGCTGAGCATGTGGAGAGAGAAGAAATGAAGTTGAGTATAGGGCAGAAGTGAGATTACCTAGAGATGTTTAGCCCTTATTACTACTAATATGATTATTAACCATATTAGTAATAATATGTCCATGATTATTTCATTCAACCTAAAATAATAGTAATAACCATAATAATGCTAATAGCAAGAGGGAACCCACTGAGTGCTTAAGACGTACTAGGTCCTGCTTTAAGCACCACTTATAACCTCAATGAATTACTCCTTATCACTCACTATCTACTGGTCATAGTAGGAAAATGAAGCACAGAGAAACGTCCCCCAAGTCACCCAGCTGGTAAAAAACAAAGCCATTTGCTGATAAACACTATACATCTTAACTTTCAAATAAATTACCTGTGTGA
>NW_011888835.1:4962752-4974004 GCF_000151845.1 Pteropus vampyrus
TTTTTTTTTCTGAAAAGCAAGTTTTTAAAAATTATTAATACTTGTTACAGATGCTAGGACTTGTTTCTCTAGAGCAGTCATGTTACCTCTTGATATGTTGGACAAATCCCAGTTTGGATACTGTATTTTAAAGCAATAGAAAAATCTGGAACTCCATTTCATGTAAGAAAGCATATGGCTTGAAACTAAATATAGTTTAAACATATGAATCATATTAAATTAATTATTATAATTTTAGTGATTTGAAAAACGTCTTCAGTTTTTATGTCATATGCTTCTAATGATTCACATTACCTGTAGGTACTTCAAAAGCATAGGGATTCAGATTTCTCTTCAGTAATTAGGGGGTCAAATGATATGCTGCCTATGTTAGAGAAAAGAGCTCTGTGAACCAAAGTGGGCCATATACCAAAATAATTCCCTTCAAGACAGATGGGAACCCAGCTTCAAAATGTTCGGCACTTTGACCATTTTTGAATACCACACTTCAATGCTATGAGGAAATACCAGGGCTGTATCTGAAGAGTTTGATACAATATTTGTATCTGAAGTTAAAAAAAAATACACATCTTTGCCCAAGCGTTGTCCCTACCTTGAGAGCCATTTCTATCTCTTAGACTGGTCTTTATCAGACGTGTTTCATGTAGTACTACCTTAGAGTTCTAATCTGATCCAGCACCCATTTATTTGTGTGTTTGTTTGTTGTTTGTTTATTCCACAAATATTTATTGAGCACCTACAATATCTGTTTTAGGTACTGCTTTAAGTAGTAAGGAGAAATAGTGAAGAAGAAAAATAAAGTTATTATCCTCTTGTTTTTCTAGTCCTATGGGCAGACAGAGAGAGAGAGACAGAGACAGAGAAAGACAGAGAGAGAAAATGAATTAACTCAAAACATGGAAAGAAAATCAGGAAAGGAAGATGATAGAGAGTTATATGACCTTTTTTAGAATGAATCATGCACAGAAGCCACACTAAGCAGGTGACATTTGTTGAGATCTTCAAGAGTGAAAAAACAGTGATAGTATTTTTTTCTCTTGGGAGAACTGCTCATTGATGGGCCTTGAGCTGAAAATGAACTGTTCAAAACAGAGCAAGAGAGAGCAAGGAAGCCTGGTGGCTGGAGCTGAGCATGTGGAGAGAGAAGAAATGAAGTTGAGTGTAGGGCAGAAGTGAGATTACCTAGAGATGTTTAGCCCTTATTACTACTAATATGATTATTAACCATATTAGTAATAATATGTCCATGATTATTTCATTCAACCTAAAATAATAGTAATAACCATAATAATGCTAATAGCAATAGGGAACCCACTGAGTGCTTAAGACGTACTAGGTCCTGCTTTAAGCACCACTTATAACCTCAATGAATTACTCCTTATCACTCACTATCTACTGGTCATAGTAGGAAAATGAAGCACAGAGAAACGTCCCCCAAGTCACCCAGCTGGTAAAAAACAAAGCCATTTGCTGATAAACACTATACATCTTAACTTTCAAATAAATTACCTGTGTGATAATTCTTACTCCTTCAAGTTATCTCACGGCTTCAAATATGCATTACATGCAAGCTCTCTGCAAGTCATTATATTCAGCACAGCCAGAATGCTATCTTACTCTTTCATTTTTCTGGACTCATGTCTGACAGGGACATGTCCTGTGGGAGACTGCATGGTAAAGAAGGAAAAGCACCTGTCTCAGGAATCAGTGTTCTAGTTTAACGGGGCTGAGTAAGAACAGTGGTTAAGAGCCCTGCTCTGGAGTTGGAGAAGCTTAGCTTTGAGACCCCAGGTGAAGATTTTGATCACCCTAAGCATCATATTTACTTATTGCTAAAACACAGATAACACTATAGCTTACCTCGTGCAGGTGCTTATTCCTTCATTCAACAAATATTTATTCAGTGTTTTCTATGTGCCAGGCACCATTCTTGTCTATAAAATGAAACATTTATATATGCAGTATATGGAGTTCAGATTCTGTTGGAATACGCAGACTTGGGACATAATTAATATATGTTAAAATGTATAGAAAAATATATGGTTATGTTAGGTAGTATTAGGTGCTGTGAAGGAAAAAAAAAAAACCTGAAGCATTAAGAGCAGCAACAAGAAGAATCAGGGTGGGGTAAATGGCTGAGTTTTAGGTGAAGAGGCCCAGTTTAGGCATCAGTGACAAGGTGACATCTGAGAAAAATATACGAAAAAGAGAAGACGAGAGGCAGAGACAGTGGCGAGAAGGCCAGTGGGATGGATGATGATGTAGGACCTACTAAGTCAAAGAGATAAGTGTGCTTCTTACCCTGAGTGAAACGGACACTCAACAGATGGCAGTGAGCAAACAAGTGACAATTTGACTTCCATTTTGACAAACTCACTCTGGCTGCTGTGTTCGATAGGACTATGGTGGAGGAAATCCAAGCAGGGACGCCATTTTGAAAGCTATTGCAATATTCCGGGTAAGAGATTGCGGTGGCTTGAACAAAGATGGTGGCAGTGGAGGGGAAGAAACACTCATACTCTGGGTATATTCTGAAGGAAGAACAGACAGGATTTGCCAAGGGACCAGCTGTAAGATGGGAAAGAGAGAGCGCAAGAAAATTGCAAAGTCTGGTTATCGTGAGGAATACACGCAGTTATGCTGTGCATAGCATCAAACGCAGGGCTTAGTCCAGAACAAAGGCCACAGATTTGATAGTTCTTACGTAACTTTCAACATGTGCATCTCAGTTTCTTCATCCAGTAAACGGCCAGGGTTCTAAATATATATAAGAGGTTTGTGGTCAGGAGCATGAATGTAAATTGTAGAGGTTTCTATATTTAAAGCCATATGATAGATGTTCCATAAAGATTCGAAGGAAGAAGTTTACATTTGGCCCTCATGCATAATAGGCAACTACTAAGTATTTTTGGTACTTACAGAGCCTTCATAGAAGTTCTCAAAAAACTAGAAGCATGAGGAAAGGAAGATATAAAAATAGATTCACGCATGAGAAAGGTGAAGGCTTTGGGGGAGTTACTAAGGTAAGTTAAAGGCAAAGTTTCCTAGAACAAACAAGCGGAACGTTAAAGCTAATGAGCAGAGCTCTCCTGGCTGATCTCTGGATTAAGATAGACTAACATTAAACTGGAGATTTCTAATAATAAAGTCATTTAGTCTAGAGAAGCAATATTAAATATAAAAGGAACTTTTAGGTAGAGAAGAGTACATTTTAAACTATCCTTCTGTTTAGAAAATATTTTAGATAAATGCTGACTAAATAGATCAGGAAGGAGACATTTTATTTCATCTTTTAAAATGGTTTTATGATAATAAAGAGAATGCTATTTTCTGCCTTTTACTACCTTTAAATGGAGATCTTCATATATACTACATAAACTGAAAGAGCCACTTTTTGTTAAAACAACTATTTTTCTATATTGCTATTGCTCTGAATCCTGTTAATACTATTCTGTAAAACATACATTCATGTGAAAGCGTTTTTTTACACTTAAAGAAGTATGTATGACTTCCATCTATTAGTTTTCAGTATTTCACGGAAACGTTAGAAAAGTCACTCATTTTTGAAAATGCTGAAGAACTGAGGGAACAGAAATCACTAAAGAGGGATATATTTTGCGGTGACTAAAATGGTGGCTACCAGAGTAAGTGACATTGTTCTAATAGGTTTCTTTTAAATATTTAATTAAATTATCAGCTTTATAATGAAGTTATTGACAGACGAGTGCTGTCATAACAATTGCACCTCCACCTGCTAACAAATGGCACTTACGGTTATGAAAACCGCCTGACACTTTTAGAATCAGGTGCTTCTGTGGCTTTATCCTGGAAGGTATTCCCCCTTGGAACTTGCATTTTAATTACTGATTATTTTTTCTGCTTTATTTCTATGTAGTGATTGAGGTACTTGATTGAACTTTATTTAAATAGGACATGCATTGTTTCAAACTAGTTTTGCATAAAATGTGAATATGAATACAGAAACTATGCAATTTACTTGAATCCCAAATACATTAGCAACTATTACCTTCTGTCTTTCATTTAACTGTCTTATAAAAATATTAAAGAGAATAATACATGTGCCTGTTACTAAAGACTTTTTTCCACTTTGATTTTCACATTATTCACTTAAAGCTAGCAATATAAAAGTGCCTCTAATGTTTACTGTTTCAACTTAAAAATTTTTCTTTTTAATCAGAGACAGTCAAGTTGGTGAAATACAATTATGGTTTTCTCCAGTTAACATTACCTTTAGGCAATGCTGTCTTCTAGATTTGTAACATTCTCTGTTATGGTGCTTTGGAGTTATGGAATGTACGGTGTTTAAGTGTATGTTTCTAAAATCAACAGATTAAAGATTCGTAGAAATACTGCATAACTTATGTATTAAAAACATTTCTAGCACCTAAATGAATTTGTTATATGTTTAAAGTTTCAAAGAGCAATAATTCTGTGTTGAATTAAAGACCTCAGGGAAGTTTGACATTTTGAGGGTGTATTTTTGAATTATTCGGATAATATTTTACATGTAAGAAGATACGCCAATTCCCCCTTAAGGATCACCAAAATAGTTTTATTAATTTCTTCCTTAAATATTTTTAAAATACAAAAAGGTACTATTGGCTTGAGATTAATGATGGAAACTTTTAGACTGAAAGGAAAATTATTCAGGAGGTTGTGAGCAATTAGAATTATAAATGAGAATCTATAGGGCAACTTTGTTACAGTCTATCTCACATAGAAAAAGTTTGTATTTATTTTTTAATCCTAATCTTAATTTTCAAATTGTATTAAAATGAAGCACTATTATTTTTTCTAGAACAAACTTAATTATACTATTTTTGCTAATTTTTCTTCTGTTTAAGAAACCATTTTATGATTTGGAAACTATTGTAACTGACATCAGAAATCCCAGACTATTTTCCTATAAAATTTCAGTGCTATTATTTTTTTTTTTTCAGTGAAAAGCTTAAACTAACTCTTTAACTCTTTCAATTACATGGAATTTTTTCCCCTCCAACTATAAAAAAGAAAGTCACATTTTATGTCACAGGCATATAAATTCTATTATTGTACTATAGCAAAATTATTTTTTAAAAATAAATATTTCTAGTATAGCAGAGTCAGATTTCAGCATAATGATCATGATGACATGCTTACATTATTAGTCTAGAAATTCTAAAGCCAGCACTTAAGAAAAATCTTAGGCGCGTTCTCAACTACACATACTACCTTTTTGGGAGGATGATAATGTAAGTATTATTATCCATACATTTAATTAAACAAGCAAAGTAAAAGCTATTTACTCAGCACTTCTTTCTCTGATAGAATTTTTGGCAATAGCATATTTGGCCCTTGCAAAAGTCTAACTTAGGCTTTTTTTTTTTTTTTTTGATTAATAAGAAAACTAAAGTACAAACTGGGAGAGAAGCTTTTAGTTATATCAGTGGCTACAGGAGAATTAAAACTGGGTCAGGAAATGATCTAACATGATGAGTTCAGTTCTGCCTCTTACTGATAGCAGTCACACAGAATAACCTAGTTCTTTCATGTTAGAAAACTGGAAAACAAGCTCACTTGCTGAAAGACAGAGAAGTTCATCTGAGATCAAAATCATAAACTATGAGTTTTACTCTGGCTTAGTGTCTAACTTACTCTCGGGCGCTGGCCAAGTTACTTAAACCTCAAATGTTTCTTCCATAAAATAGAGATTACAATAATCCCTTGCCCTGTTATGATGCACAGAAAAGAGATCCTTGCTCTCAGCGGTTTTTGAAGTTCTCCAGTAAGCAGTCAGGCATTATTCAGACACGTGTGGAGATTATCGTCTGGAAGAAAATAGCATTTGAGAAAAAAAATCAAATAGTTCTGTGACCAAACGTGATGATTCTCTTAGAGATTATCTAGATGATTTTCACATACGTGGCATATTACCTTCGTTCCGTCTACCTTGAGCGTTATTAAAAACATAACAAAGCTTGAGAAAGATGTTACACAAAATAAAAAATTAATAGTAAGAGATGGAACAGATCTATCTAGAATAGATCAATATGGAAAAATTAGGGAAAATGTTTTTGTGTCCTAGTAAGAAAAATTGTAAAAGATAAATTACTTAGGCGGAATTGAAGCAAGGCTTTTAGGGAAGCAAGGAAGGATTTCGGGTCTCATAAGCACTTCCGGTGCAACTTTTAATTATGCAAACCCTTCGTCATGCACTTTCTAAAAATGGGAATAAATACAAGCCGAGAAACTCCTCCCAAAAGCCCGCTTGCAGAATAAATCATCAAATCATTGCTTTGAAAGGTAACAAGGACTTTCAGCAAATGCAATCCTCTGATGACCGAGTTACTGTAAGATTCCACTCTATCAAAACAATAGCCCCAACTACAACTAGAAAAACAATAAAAGGAGCAGTTTCAGCTTGACTTCCATTTTTTGAAAAGACTGTTGTAATAAATTCAAGTCTGGCTCTCCAATCTCCTTTAGAAAACATTTCAAAGCAGGCAAAGGATTAAAAAATAAAATTCTTTTATGATTTCCTCTAAAAGGGATATAATTTTCTTCTAGTTTTTGAAGCTTTCAATACCTTGTCTTAATGCAACCCGTTTTGAAGTGTTTTCAAAACAAACAAGAATTATTCAGGCTAATGAAGCACTCTAGCCTGACAATTTAACAGGAGAGAATCTTCAGGAGTAATAAATTTGCATTTGTTCTTAATATCTTAAATATATCTATTTTTCCCTCCATTTGATATGAAGAGTGCCAAATGCAGCATGGGGATAATTTTCATTTACAAATATAAAATTTTTCTTCTAGGAGAAGTGTGTGTTTTCTTAATCTCTGATAATAAAAGGCATCTGTGTCCTTGTTGATCTTGCAAGTGAAGGGTGCAAAATTGTCACACACACACACACGCACGCACTTCTCTCTCATATGTTCAAATCCCTTTAGAATAATCATCTGGCACCCATGAAGTTTAACGACAAGCAGACATTTTATTTAAAAAATTAACCTTTCCATGGACATCTTAGATTATTTAACTTAAAAGATCCCAACTGATGGAGTTGGGGGGAGGAGAGATTGCCCAGAGTGCATACATTAGTCAACAAGAAGCACACTGCTTTGATGTGTTTTGGCTATCACAAGCCAAGTGAATATTAATTATAGGTTGCTTTACCTTTAGACACATAACTTACCTTTATTAAATATCAAATATATTTTATATTATGATTCTACTAGAGCCAGGCTAGCTGCCTATTGTTTTCTACGTTATGTGATGACAATAGTTGCTATTAAAAAACCTAAAATATATTCGAGTGAGGATGGTATCTAAAATATTAACATTTCAGAAACACCTTTGACAGTCATCCATAAAAGGTAAAAATTCCGTTCAACTCTATATAATTCCCTTTGTTCACCTGAGTTAGTTTGAGGTCATTAGAGTTTTTGATTTCTGTTTTATATGAAACTGAATACCCTAACCTAATCGAGATTTATCATACTCATTAATGCAAATTTGAACTTGGCATAGTTTGATTTTACTAACCAAAAAGAGGGAAACTAATCTGGCAAATTAATCCTGTTCTTATTTTTGAAGCGCTATAGTATATAAAATTTGAGCAGAAATATCAGTTTGCAAAAAAAAGTATTTTTTTTTCTCTGAAGATTCATGGTAAGTACATGCAAGATTTGTATCTGAAAACAATCTTAAATTTCTTCCTGAACTTTCCAAAAGAATTAGTCCAGAGCATAGAAAAAATAATGAAAATTCCTCCAAGAAAATATGATTTTAATATTAAAAATCAAATCTGTGAACTAAATAATTCTTTGGTTTTAGTTTACTTTCATCAGAGAGTAGAGGCCAAAAAATTATTTAACTCCCAATTGAACAATTGACTCTTGAATTGGATAATGCAAGAAAAGAAGATTTGGATCTGGTACATTTAAAAACCTAATTAAATTAATATTAAAATAGTAAGTACAGCATTTTGTTTATTTTCATCTTTATTAAGTTTGTGACCACTCAATTCATTGCATGTGATGTGTAAAAGGAAAAACTGAGCTATCCATCTGTGAGAATTATGCCTGCCATAAGCACAGTAAAATTACACTGGAAAAGCACAACGTCTTCCCACTTCCCACCCCGTTATTTTTATAACATAAATATTCTTAAAGATAACACAATCCCTTTAAAGGACACAAATTCTTCTATTAAAACAAGTTAATATGATAGATGCCAATGCTCATTATCATGGATATAATTCAAGTGCTGTAATTGCAATTGACTAATATAATAAGGAGTTATACTTTAATTTCAAGAAAGCCAACCATGTTGAAATTTGTGTGTGATTCAAAAATGAGTGGTACTCACTTTCCAAAATCCACAGGGTTATATATTTCCCTGAAGCTGTCACATCTGTAGAGTCAGTATCATTTGTGGCAGTAACAGGTAAAATATAGATTATAGGACAAATATTGCCTACATGGCTTTACGAAGGAGAATGTGACTGCCCTCATCTCTGGTATAGCTGCCCGGACTAAGAATCCACGACAATAGGCTCTGACCTGCCCTAGCAACAAACCGTATTTTGGACTGAAGGTACAACCTTTCTTTTGTTCAAATCAAATTAAAGATAGTCCCTGCTGGAGACCTAATCTACAACAATTTTGCAACCTCCTGCTCCTGCAGCTTAATTATTTAGGATCGAATAGACAACTAGATACATTAGCATGACCCTAGAAGCCAAAAATGTTACTCTCTTCAAATATTCAATTGACCTCCCAAAGTAAATATTTCCCCCTGACCCTCTGCCACTCATTTTCTTTTAAACTGGTTGCAAACGCTTTGAAAAGTCTCTTGATACTTTGCAAGCAACTTTAAAGTAAACAACCCTTGACTAGATAATTTTAGCCTTATTGACTGGTGCACTGACAGAAACTGCAGGATGCAAGGGGTCCAACAGGTTTGGCATTTGGTTAATCACACCGCCCTTTTTTGCTCAAACATAAGTCAGAGATCTTCGCACCAGGGCTGCAAACTGCGGCTTCTGCGTTAGCAGAGGATTGTGTTTTATGCCAAGAGTACTTGCTTTGAAAGAGTGAGACAGAGTGAGTGGAGGATATCGGTATCATAAGAAGAATAAAAATTAATTTGGGGCATGAAAACATAGGTCACCGTAATTTCCATAGCACAAGTACCACTGGCTACACCACTTACACCCAGATAATTTTGGAACAACAATCGGCAACAAGAAGTGCTTAAGTGGACAGCAAACACATCTAGTCTTAACAAGGTACTTTGGGTTCCATTAACAATCTGTTGAGCTTAACATCACTCAACTATATTGCTTGCCTTAAAAAAAATAATGTAAATGAGCTAGAAGTTGAATAGTTGCTGTGCTGGTTTTTTAAGTTTAGGTTGTAGGGCACAGCAAAGAAAGAATACATATCAAAAGCCAGCTGTATTACTTTAGTATATAGGGAGAAAAAAGGACATAATTAGGTTCACAACATCAGTGGCCCATTCTAAAAGAATGCTTTTTTGGGGGGAAAAGAAATCCCACAAATACTCTATATGAATCCATTTCATTTTCAATGAACTGAAATGGTGGTAAAGGGGAAAGTAATGCATCCATTCCAGTTATAAACAGACATCTTCCTACACGTGAGTACATAATCCCCACCGACATTAGCAGGGGCGACACACAGGCGGTGATGAGAGGCTAGCCCCTTGAGTTTGTTCTCACTCACATTACTCTAGGGTCCATTTTACAACTCCGGCTTAAAACGGGGAAAACACACCCTGTGAATTGATAAGGGAAAAACGAGATTAACCAAGTGAGCAAACAACCTTCCTTCTGTCTCCGATATAGGAAGCTAAACAATGCAATGAAAAAGGACCCTGATTTTACCTTTTCTTTTCGTTCTTTCTTTTTCCTCCATTACCCGCTCTATTTAAGAACCTCTTCATGCTTGTAAAATTCCCTTTCTTGGTTCTTGTGAAAGAGTAATAAAATTATTATAGTTTTCTTTCGCCAAAAGGTACTTTAGAGACTAATCTTAATTTAGATCCAGACACTGCTAAGTCGAATACATCAGTGTTGCTGAAATGAATTAGAAGCAAAGTCATTTTTCTTACTAATTTTTTTAAAAAGGTGTTGCAGATTGAAAATGCCTTAGGAATCATTCCTCAACACGATAGCTACATTACAAAGTCATAATTCTCCCACTTCGACACCTGGGATTCTCAGTGGCTTATTTTAGGAATCTACATTAAGGATTAATTTTTTACTTACTGGTCTCTATCAAGGCTGAGACTCACTTTACTGAAGTGGAACAAAAGTCAACTTTTCAAAATAACTACACTCTTACCACACAATGGGTAGCAATGGCCCCCAAATAACAACATATGCTTTAAAAAATATCCTTTGGAAAATGTTTGCATGTAGTCAGCACTATCTTCCTCCCAGAAATAAGCAGTCTAAAAGGAGTCCCCTGAGTCGTTCAAATTCTTAGTGCTTGATTTACATCTTTCCCCTTAAATGAAGTAATATGTTTGTTTATATATTTTGATTCTAAGGGAAAAACTGATAAGATCTCAAACTGGAGACCACGTTCTTTGTTCATAGATTAAAAAAAGCCTTCTTTCCATCACTAAAAACCTGTTATTATACGAACACAAAAATAACTGGAGCTAATGAAATGAAAACTGTTTTTCTCTTTTACTTTTCTACTCATAAAAATCCACAGTAGCTAAAAAGCCAAAATGCTAGTCAAATTTGGGAAATTGAAAGAAAGCACTTATTAAGGGCTGGACATGTTACAAATAAAGATGAGATATTAAAACCAAGATATTGATTTGGTCCGATAACTGAATCCACCAAGATAGTTAGACCCAAGAATGTTTGCTGATGTTCTCCTTCCCAAATACGCTACATTTTGAGCAATTCTTCTCCTTCCACTTCCTCCTCTGTCTTTTTAAAAACTATAAGTACCCTCGGAGGAATCTCTGAGGTCGCGTTGCACCTTTGCAACCAGCTGCTGTGAGGAGCCCTTGGCATCTTCCAGCGCCGCACTGCGCAGTCTTTGCTCATGACCAATTTATTTTACAGGGTATAGTAGGACACCCGTTTTGGAGGCACTTGCCATCTCTTAGACTGCATACTGTGAAAGGGTGCCAAGAGTTTTTCTCTGCTTTTCAGATTTACTTGTCGTGAACAAAACATGATTAAGTTCCATTTTCTCTAGAAGAT
>NW_011888835.1:4974054-4976504 GCF_000151845.1 Pteropus vampyrus
GGAAAAACGAGATTAACCAAGTGAGCAAACAACCTTCCTTCTGTCTCCGATATAGGAAGCTAAACAATGCAATGAAAAAGGACCCTGATTTTACCTTTTCTTTTCGTTCTTTCTTTTTCCTCCATTACCCGCTCTATTTAAGAACCTCTTCATGCTTGTAAAATTCCCTTTCTTGGTTCTTGTGAAAGAGTAATAAAATTATTATAGTTTTCTTTCGCCAAAAGGTACTTTAGAGACTAATCTTAATTTAGATCCAGACACTGCTAAGTCGAATACATCAGTGTTGCTGAAATGAATTAGAAGCAAAGTCATTTTTCTTACTAATTTTTTTAAAAAGGTGTTGCAGATTGAAAATGCCTTAGGAATCATTCCTCAACACGATAGCTACATTACAAAGTCATAATTCTCCCACTTCGACACCTGGGATTCTCAGTGGCTTATTTTAGGAATCTACATTAAGGATTAATTTTTTACTTACTGGTCTCTATCAAGGCTGAGACTCACTTTACTGAAGTGGAACAAAAGTCAACTTTTCAAAATAACTACACTCTTACCACACAATGGGTAGCAATGGCCCCCAAATAACAACATATGCTTTAAAAAATATCCTTTGGAAAATGTTTGCATGTAGTCAGCACTATCTTCCTCCCAGAAATAAGCAGTCTAAAAGGAGTCCCCTGAGTCGTTCAAATTCTTAGTGCTTGATTTACATCTTTCCCCTTAAATGAAGTAATATGTTTGTTTATATATTTTGATTCTAAGGGAAAAACTGATAAGATCTCAAACTGGAGACCACGTTCTTTGTTCATAGATTAAAAAAAGCCTTCTTTCCATCACTAAAAACCTGTTATTATACGAACACAAAAATAACTGGAGCTAATGAAATGAAAACTGTTTTTCTCTTTTACTTTTCTACTCATAAAAATCCACAGTAGCTAAAAAGCCAAAATGCTAGTCAAATTTGGGAAATTGAAAGAAAGCACTTATTAAGGGCTGGACATGTTACAAATAAAGATGAGATATTAAAACCAAGATATTGATTTGGTCCGATAACTGAATCCACCAAGATAGTTAGACCCAAGAATGTTTGCTGATGTTCTCCTTCCCAAATACGCTACATTTTGAGCAATTCTTCTCCTTCCACTTCCTCCTCTGTCTTTTTAAAAACTATAAGTACCCTCGGAGGAATCTCTGAGGTCGCGTTGCGCCTTTGCAACCAGCTGCTGTGAGGAGCCCTTGGCATCTTCCAGCGCCGCACTGCGCAGTCTTTGCTCATGACCAATTTATTTTACAGGGTATAGTAGGACACCCGTTTTGGAGGCACTTGCCATCTCTTAGACTGCATACTGTGAAAGGGTGCCAAGAGTTTTTCTCTGCTTTTCAGATTTACTTGTCGTGAACAAAACATGATTAAGTTCCATTTTCTCTAGAAGATTCTAATTCTCTAACTCAGAATGATGTAAAAGAATATCAGTTTTTGTTATTTCTTTCCTTTTTAATGCCCAACATCTGGAATTATATGAGTAGAATTAACAGATGAAATTGAGTATTGCCACATTTTAAAGCCGCTATTTCAATTTTTAAAGTATTGTTATTTTCTATAGAATGCAACGATGTAGACCCGCTCTCGTGGATACATTATTATCCCTGTAACTTAGCAGATAACTTTGAGTTTTTATATTTTGAACGTAGTTGTAGACTGCATTTCCAAAGATGACTACAACACTATCTTCCATCCCACATGCCCTTCTTATAATGTGACCTTGAAACCCCTCCCATCATGAAGTAGAATCAACGCTCTGCTCTTGGAACTGGGTGGGCTTTTATGACTCTTTTGACCAATAAATCATGTCAGAAGCTACCCTATAAGGCTTCGAGGACTAAGTCATCATGTAAGCCTTTGAAGGCAACGTGAGCAATACAACTATCCTCAGGCCTCCATACTGTAAGGAAGCACAAACTAGCACGTGCAAAGGGCCTGAGATTACAAGAAGAGAAAGAGATGCCAAGATAATGCCCAGGCACTCTGGCCCCTTACCCCTCTGCTGTTATAGCTCCAGCCAATGTCTGACTGTAACCACATGAGAAACTGTGAGCAAGAACTGCCCAGCTTAGAGCCCTGCCCAAATCCCTAAGCCACAGAAACCATGAGACATAATATAATGATTGTTGTTCTTTTAAGCCATCAAGTTCTCATGTGATGAGTTATACAGAATTAGATAAACAAAACAGGGGTAGAGACTTTAGCATGGGATCTTACGGTTTTAGTAGATACCTTAGCATGGGATCTTACAGTTTTACTTTTAAGATCATATACAGGCAGAAGATATTCCTTTTTTTTTTTTTTTTTTTTTTTTTGTCTTATTGTACTGGCTACAATATTTCTTAGATTAAAAAAATTATGGTAGCAAATATGAGTCCATAATCGATTAACAAATATTTCTGGTACA
>NW_011888835.1:4976554-4977184 GCF_000151845.1 Pteropus vampyrus
TGAGTCCATAATCGATTAACAAATATTTCTGGTACATCTGAGGCATTTTTCTATCTCCTGCTCTACATACGACAGCAGGGTCTAATTTAAAGTAAGTGTTCTATAATTAATTGCTAAATTGAATTAGTCTTCTTCAAAAAATAATTTCATTTTAATATGCTAAAAAAATTTCTACAATATATTACCATATTAATTATCACATGGAAGCAGAGTAAACCAAACATAAATTTAATTTCATCACGGTGTTTTAGGGTCATATTGTGAAGGTTGCAGGAGCCGGTTACTTCCATACTGAGTGTCTCAAGATTGGAACTACTAATGCTGAGGTTACCTAGTATCACTTAACACTTTTCTTTCTTTTTTATTCTTTTAATATTTTATTTTTTCATTTTCCACCTCCCCCTTCCCCCGTCCTCTCTGGTAACCAGTAGTCCATTGTCCATGTCCATGAGTCTCTGTTTGTTTGTCCTGTTCATTTGTTGCTTTTAGGTTTATATCCCACATATGTGGTATCATGTGATTTTCAACCTTTTCTATTTGGCTTATTTTGCTTACTATGATAATTTCAAGGTCCATCCATGTTGTTGCAAATGGCAGTATTTCATCTCTTCTTCTGGCTGAGTAATATTC
>NW_011888835.1:4977234-5002034 GCF_000151845.1 Pteropus vampyrus
ATTGTATATATGTACCACAGCTTCTTTAGCCAATCATCTATTATAGGACACTTTGGTTGCTTCTATGTCCTGGCCACTGTAAATAATGCTGCTATGAACATCAGTGTGCAAATATCTTTCCGAATATGAGTTTTCAAGTCTTTGGGGTAAATACCCAGTAGAGGGATTGCTGGATCATATGGGAGGTCAATTCTTAGTTTTTTGAGGAAACCCCATAACTGTTGAAAAATGACCTCATAAATAGAGCTTTACTGTACTAAAAATTGCTGTCTCAGAAGTTTCAAGATACCATTGAAATTCTTCTATAAAATCCTTCAGCAAATACTGGTCAAGTTTCTGCCTGAACATCTTAAATCTGTGAAAATCACTAAGTATCTGTCCAGTGAGTTTAATAATCTTAGTATTTCCAAAAGTTCCTCATATGGCATATACTCTTTCTCCTTATTGTTTTCATTAAGTCCAAGGCTCAGGTTCAATCCTCCTGGACTGGTGAAGGCTCTGGCTCACCCATAATGCTGGAGGGGCTTGATAATAAACCCCAAAAGTGCTAGAAATGAACATGCTATGGGACAATCTGCCCAATAATAGGCAGGAGATGGGAAGAAGCTGACTCTTGTCTCTCTTGGCCTCAGCATGTCATATATGACTCGCAACTGACCATGTTTCTTTGTGATGCTGTAACCCAAAAAGCAAAGTATGTGGGTCTAGAAGCCAGTGGTGAAAATAGATAATTAGCCCCTGTCACCATCACCGGCAGAGTCCCACTTGTACAATTGGTGCTTCCCATTCCACTAGTTAGAAGTTTAGGTCCCAGGGAAGGTTCTTCCATAGGGGAACACCATAAAGGTTCTATAGATGCAGAAGTTAAGACTACCACCTGGTGGCTTTTTACACCTCATATGAAATGAACAAGTAGACAAAAATGGGAGATTCTGTATTGGTTGGGATAATCAGTTCTGATGATCATGATGAAATAGGTTTGCTACTACACAACAGGGCCAGAAAATGTTTTCTCTACATTCACTAAATAAATACTTGTTTTCAGGCCCAGTGGTAACTGTGAATGGGTAAGCGAAGGCTCTTGAAAAATAGAGGTTATGCCATTCCACCTGGAAAGCAATCTAGACCAACCAAAACATTGGCTGAAGGTCAGGAAATTTAGAAAGGGTAATAAAAGAGGGTGTCAGTAAACATCAGAGTCCCAGGTACAGCTACACCAGTGAGGGGCTGTAGTTAGCTGGGCAGATCTTTCTCAGATCTTTTTAGGAGACTGACACTGGTCACTAGCTTCCTGGAATGTTCTTATGGCTCCCATCTCAGGAATAAGTGAGAGCATCCAGTTCTTGTATGGGATAAGGATACAATAAAGAGTGAAAATGCATCTGAGTAGCTCAAGTAGTTAAATTATAACACGTGGTAAATTACACTGAATCTGGTTTATGTGCTTTCTCGTTTTTATTTAACGTAGCCTGTTCTCTCGGCCTTGGACATTTGCTCAGTGGAGAGCCCCATCATTGTCACCATTGTTTTATCTCCTAAGATTTCCAATTCTGCTCTCTTCCCCCAAGGTCCGGATTTCAGAAAGGATTTTATTACATCATCCACTGTAACAGGAGTTCCAGTAGCTTCAGAGCCCAAGCCCAAAGCAACCAGATCTGCAGAGTCTCTGGCTTCCTCTGTGGCTGCCCAGAAGGCCTGGTAAATTCCAGATGGAAAGGCAGGACAGTTGGTGGTTTCGTAGGACAACTTTTAACCAAGTACAGACAATAGATGGGAAGGAGCCCACAGAAAAATTCATTTTTCTCTCCGTTTCCAACTGTTCTATGTGTTTTGCTGAATACATCCTATATGACTGAGCGACTGTGTTCCTTATGAGGCTCTGGACAGCTCTGTAAGTTTTCCCTTTTTCCTGCCTCACTTCTCACTTTTTGCCATTCTTGTTGCCCAGACACTACATCAACCAATAAAACATAAACATATTTCCTAGGGACTCCTGCTAAGATAATCACTCATCTCTGAATAAATTCTAGTCTGCCAGTATAATATACGCAGAGTAGATTTGCTATATCACCTCCCTCATTCTAGAGAACACACATCTAGTAATAAAACCCCAATTTATAATACCTTTATTATCTATATCGCAATGACTTTTCATGCACTTTTGGTAAAATAAAACTCATTATTAATTTTTATGCATGCTAATATATTCCTATTCTTCATAACTTACAAATTTATTACAGTTGACTGTCAGGTTAAGTTTTATCCACCATTCTAGTCTTTCAAGTCTCTTTAGAATTTAATCTTTCAAAACTTTAGGTTTCTTTCTCAAACTATCTACTAAACATGCAAACAATATGCAAACACACAAGCCAATGCTCTTCATCAAATTAATAAAACTATTGGACAAGACAGAACTAAATACAGCCTTTTAAGTCATGCCACTATAGACTACTTATAGATTGATATCGATTGTTGTTAAGCTGTACACATTGAATTCAGTGGTTTAATAATCATTTATGAATCCACTTAGGTAAACTATTATCTATTTTATCATTAAGGATTCTTACTTTAAAATATGCTTCAATGTCACAGTCTACAGCTTTAAAAAAGTCTTTGTTAACTTTTTCCCACTCATCATCAGTTATGACTGATGATGTTCTTTTAAAGCCAAATGAAAATCTGAAGAATAATAAAAATGATCCTGATCAATTTAATAGAATGTATCCTATACCTTAAGATGCACATAACTCTTGATTCAGTAATTCTACTTCTAAAAATTTACCCTAACAAAATAGCCATGAATATGTGGAAAACATACCTTCGAAGATTTTTGGTACAGAAACAAAAGTAAAAATAATGTTAATATCCAATGGAAGAGGTTCAGCTAAATGAAGTAAGGCGAATCTGGAAGATGGAATAACATTTACTCATTAAAGGAGTTCTAAGGCTAGTGACATAGAAAAAATATTAGTATTAAGTAAAGCAGCAGCTAGATTTCCTTCTGCTCATTACCTCACCCCCACAAAGAGTAATCATTTTTCTGACTTCTAACATCAAAGATTGCTTTGAACTTTTCTTGAACTATATATATGTAATGTAATCATAGAGTACAATGAACTTCTGTATCTGCAAGTCTTGTATCCGTGAATTTAACCAACTGCGGATTGAAAATATTCGGGAAAAAAGTTACATTGTTGCTGCCGTGTACTATGTAGTTAGGTCTATGATGGTTGTATCTATAGTGAACATGTACAGACTTTTTTGTCTTTTCATTACTCCCTAAACAACACAATATAACCACTATTTACATAGCATTTACATTGTACTAAGAATGTAGGTAATCTAAAGATGATTTAAAGTACGGGGGAGGTTGTCTTGGACTATATGCAAATACTATGCCATTTTACATAAGGGGCTTGAGCATCTGTGGATTTTGGTATCTGCAGGGATCCTGGAACCAATTCCCTACTGAACATACAGGAATGACTGTATATTCTCTTTCCGTGTCAAGCTTCTTTCACTCCGTATTATATTTGTGAAAGTCATCCATTTGGTGATAGTACTTGCAGTTCATTTATTCTCACTGCTTTATTTTCTATTGTGGAATAAACTACAATTTATCTATCTACTATTCTACTGATAACCATTTAAATAGGTTTTTTTGGTGTTATTTAGTGTTATTACAAACAGTGCTGTCAGAACATTTTTGTTTTGTGAGCATATGTAAATATTTCTGTTGGCTGTACATCTAATGGAGCAACTGTAGTATCTCAGTGTAGGCATATATTTAGCTTCAGCAAATACTGAACTGGCAAAGTTTAAGATATTATTGTTCTCTGGTATATTTATGTTTTAATAAGGGTTTAGAAATTTTGAGCTTTAAGAGTAAATCTCTAATTTTGAGTGTCAAGGAAACCTTCTAAGTTACATGGGGACCATATAAAGCCAGTTTAGCTTTGTCTATACATTCATGTACCATATAATGACATATACATCAATGACAAACTACATATACAACAGTAGTCCCATAGGATTATAATGGACTGAAAAATTCTTATCACCTAGTAACATAATAGCTGTCCTAATATTGTAATGTGACACATTACTCAGGTGTTTGTTTTGTTGCTGGTATAAACAAACCTATTGCACTGCCAGTCATATAAAAATACAGCACATACAATTATGTACAGTATATAATACTTGATCATGACGATAAATGACTATGTTACCGGTTTACGTATTTATTATACTATACTTTTTATCATTATTTTAGAGTGTACTCTTTCTATTTATTAAAAAAAAAAGTTTGTTGTAAAACAGTATGCTGGACTACACTGGCAGCAGCCTTATACATCTCATGTTTACTGTGACTCTTGATTGCAACATTTTCTTTTGCATTTGATTTAATCTCCTGTTGTTTTGTACAGTAACATGCTGAACAGGGAGCACTAGCCTGGGAGCAGTAGGCTACATCATAGAGCCGAGGCATGTAGTAAGCTATATCATTTGTGTTCGTATAAGTGCATTCTATGATGTTCGCATAATGACAAAATCAGCTAATGATGCATTTCTCCAGCGTATCCCCATCATTACGTGATGCAAGATTGCAGTTGACTTTCATGTTGGGATGGTGTGTGTGTGTAGGGAGAGGAATCACAAATAAATCTTTGCTAGCTTATATTAATAAAAACTCGTTTCCATTCTGAAACTAATTCTACAATTCTTATAAGGTCCTAACCAGATTTGTCACAAACCTAATAGAGCAGACATTTCTGGTTAAATTTTTTGAAATCTGTACATTTTTATGTTTTCATTTAAGACTTAACTTTTGTTTAAAATTATAGAAAAATATGTAAGTTAATATAATACTAAGGAAACATTAGTGCTTCAGAACCAGAAGTTTCTCTGAAGTGACAAAACATTTAGAAAAAAGAGTTGAACCATAGAAAAGTTTCAAAATATTTTACTAGGGATTTATAGGGAAACCTTTACTCTTGAAATGAATAGTACAAAGATATTTGTGAAACCTGGGTCCTCATTATTCAGAAAGTGGGAATTTAAAAATCAAAACAGAAAATAGAAATTTTATTTATTTTTACAATAAGAAAAGTTTTTCTCAAGATTAGACACTTTGGTGTTAATTTGTTTATGCCTGCCTTATTTGAAGACCATGTTACCATCTGATATATTCAAATTATTCTTATTCTCCCTCTTGCAAGAGATTATGAGCTCCTAAAGGGTAAGTAATGCTTTTATCTTCTTTTATTCCAAGGACTTAGCCCAGTGACTGGCTAAATCAGGACCTTACTGTACATTGGCTAAATTAAATCTTTTAGAGTAGATTACATACCAAACTCTCTTACATTGCAATCTGTCATATATGGGAGACATGTAATTATTCTCTGTTTATTAGATGGAACAACTCTGAGCTTTGGTGTTAGATATGAATTTGAATCTACCAATTCATGATCATGTAAGTTTTCTAGGCTTTGCGTGTTTTTTACACGAAATTAGGATAATAATAAGTATCTCGAGAGTTGTGCAGAGGAAATGTGACATATAGATAAAATGCTCAATGGTAGTTTTGTAGCTAACAGAAACTCACTCAACATTAATTCTCTTCACCTTACAGTATGGAATTTTAGTAGATGGTTTTATCCTTGTCCAAAAATGTTTACAATCAGTGATCTTGGAATTCAGTGAGAAAGAGAATCTAGAAGTTCCACTTCTCACAACTCTAATGTTTGCCTACTGAAGCTTCTGGCTAACTGGAGATATAAAGGAAAAAAGAAAAGGGAGAGGAAAGGGACAGACTACAGTATTAGTAAAGACGAGTAAGACTTTGTTGGTTTTCGCATACTCAATGGTTGCATTAAATAAGGATCCTAAATGCTGCTCTGTGTTTTCCTTACTCGGCCCTATTGTAAATGGCAAACACCTTGGTGTAAGACGAAAACATGGGCTTTGAAGTTCGAGAGATTTAGCATTTACTAGGTTGATTAAATATGGGTAATTGAATTCATTTCTCTAAAGCTCAGTTTCTGTTTGTAAAATTAGGATAAAAACACAAGGTGGTCAATGTTAAAGAAGATGACGTACATAAACTCTTAAACGGTCCATCTCATAATAGATCAAAAAACATTAGTCTTCTTCTTTATCTTTTATTTCTCCCTTTGCCTTTATCAGCTAATGACTCAGACCTTTCTCAAGGAAAAGACAATAGAAAGAAACCAAAAGGTATTGTACAGACTGAACCGTTATCTTCCCCCCAAATTGGTGTTCACCATATTTTACTATTATTTTTCAAGTCAGGAAAAGACCGAAACACTATATATCTATGTGTTCTGCCACTTTGCATTCCTCAATTTCTCAGCAAAGCTTGGCTTTTACTCAAATAGCAATATTTACCTAGGTTATTGAGACCCTTAAGAAGTAACAGTTAACTAATCTTTAAATCTAAATCTTGAGAAGAATATATTTTCATAATTAACATTGGTCTGTTCTTTTACCCCAACCACTTCCCTTCCTACAAATTGGCTTGCCCTGAGAAAATAGATGACAACTTTTCACCAATGTTTCTAATATTTTAGAAATCCATAGATTTTGAATTCTTTGATATTAAAAAATTAAAAGCTATAACTTTTTCTAACCTTCCTCTAAGCAAAACTTCTTTTTAATTCTGCTGTCTTAACATTTACTTAAATGTTTGGCCATGAAAATCATAGGTTCAAATGTAGGGCATCTATATTACTTTTTCTGATCACAATAACACTTCTTTTTTTGTAGGAGGAGGGGGAAATGTTTTTCTAACCACATGGATGAGACTGGAGTGGCCATTTTCTTAAAGATTTCACCTCTCTGGTCACAATTATGGGCTAGCAAGGGCTTTCGACTAATGTTACACCAATTCGATCAGTTGGGATTTTGGCCAAGAGATGCAGATCTCAATTTCCTTGGAGGGCAAAATTGGGGAGTATAAGCTTGAGACCTTTTCTATCTTATTTCTCTTCCCTTTGCTCTCATGTTTTTTTTTTCTTTTTACAAATGTATTGAGATATAATCTAAGTACTTTAAACTGCACATATTTAAAGTGTGTAATTTGATCTATTTTGAAATATGTATTCATTTGGAAAATCATTACCACAATCGTAATATCAAACATTTCCTGCCCTACTTTAAAAAAATAGTCTGAAATTGGAAAGAATTTCTGCCTATGGACCTAATTGTCTCTAAGACCCTGCATTTTGATCAGATAAGCCAATAAAACCTTAACGCCTAAACTGAATCAAGCTAGATTAACATTACTTGCTACTAAGAGTCATCAATAAATGTCCTGATTACTAGCACATCCAGAAAGCTTTTCTGCAGTCATTTTTTAAGCAAAACTCAAATTTATTTTCAAATTCCTATTCATGCTAGGTAAAATGTACAACCAAATTAATCACAAATGCTCATCAATGTTTGAGAAATTAGAAGCAATTCAGAAGTCATTTGCTAATTCTTCTTTTAGTATGAAAATGACTCAGAAAGTAACATAGATTTAATCCATATTTCATTTTTCTGTTCTTCATCAATTCTAGTAAACTATGACATCTTTTAAAAACCTACTGTGTTAAAAGTTGTTGAAAGATATAAATTATATAAATATTCTTACTATAAGATGTGACATAACAAAATTTTTTGTGGTCATTGGACCCTTGACAAGTAGAAGTCTTTTGATAGGTCATACAAATAAAAAGGGAGGTCTATAAGAAATTATAGGAGGCCTATTTCCTCATCTCCCTATCTTCATATTTCTAACAGACAATCATCTTGCTTTAGCAAGAACTATATTGAATAAATAGAAAGAGAGGGAAAACTTTGTTAGAAAAACTCCTTTCTAGAGATATGTCCCTAAATATCTCACCTTAGTATTTAATTAGTTTAAACCTGCAAAAATATCCTGGAATTGGGGTTTTGAATCTAAGAATTATACTAAATGAAATTTTTAAAATAAAGTATATACTAGGGCAAAAAATAAAAAAGCAGTGAATGAAAATTTGAAGAGTTGCAGCAATATTGCTCTCTCTTTAAAAATGCTCTTGGTCGTTGTAAGAAAAATTTAATTCAATTTATGCCTAGTAGTTACAACATTTGAACTCTTTCTGGCATGGTTATTGATGTCATTTGGGAAAACACATTCTTACTGGATGAAGTAATAATACCTTAAATAAAGAGAATAAGGGATTGGATTCAGAAACATAATTCAAATTCTTATGTAAAACTTAAAATGTAAAAACAACTATCAATTTCACAAAAATGCCTAAAGCTTAGTTAACTTTACTCATTTATCAGTTAACTTTTGAGCCCCACTTAGCCTCCAGGAACAGTTTGAAAGCCCTACCTTAGATTGCTTTCCTTGGAATATAAAAACTATATTCACTAAGAAACTAAACAAAAAAATAAATAGGAATATAAAACAATGCATTATTTTCTCATTACCGTAATTCCCTAGGTCTTACTAAATAGAAGGGTTGGTGCTGACAGTTGTTTGAACAGTTCTTTAAATGTTTCTCCTCTTTTATATTGATCAAAGCTCACTTTATACAAAGAATAGTATCATTTGCAAAATGCCTGGCAAATTTACAAACATTTCTAATGATATGATTTTCCCAGGATAAATGTAGAAATCTTTAGCAATGTGGTGTGTGTTAACATTCTGGCCAAAGATCATAACAAGAATAATTCTCCACATTTTGCCCAGTAGAGTCTCCGAATTGACTAAGAATGACATTTAGCAAAAAAGTAGGTGATGCATGTAAATCAACTATGTTTACAGTGTACAGCACAAATGTCTCTAGTCTTCTTGATTCCTCTAGCTTTAGCTCTGTCCTTAGTAAGCCACATGTCTCCTATGCTAAATGGATCATGTTTTGTTTCTCTTTGTATTCATGGTGCTATGTATGGAGCAAATGCTTAGTTCGTTATATGAATGACTAACACCTTTAGTTAGGCTCTCGTGGGCCGAGGTAGAGAATATGCTAATTTATAATAGGTGGAGGTGGAGGTGGAGGTATCAAGATAGAGATGGGTGTTTGTGGCTGTGATATCAGTTCACATTAGTTAGAACCGAAGTATTAGGAAGGGGGAGGTAATATTTCATTACGTGGAATCCACATTATTCAAGGGAAGATAGAGAGAGATGAAGCAGCAGCCATGGAGATGCAACATTAAACATGAAATAAGTGTAGAAAACAGAGGAAACTCAGCTGGTCAAGATGCTTGGAGAGAAAAGGGATTCTTCAAAAGACCTCTGTTAGCATGGGGCTGAATTATAATTAGACTTTATGAATAAAATAAAATAACGAAGACAGAAATTTAAAAATGAAGCACATACAGAACTGATCAAAAAAGGATTATCAAGAGACTGTTACCCAACTTCTCATTTGCGAGTGAGCACCCAACACTGTTTTCAGTTATAATTCAATGGAGGTTCTAATTAAATAGTCCTTTGTGGTGACCAAAGGACCACGTAGTCTAAGTTAGCAAGTAGTTCCTTTGTATGGGTTCATAGGTTTTCCCAGAATAAATTGTAAAATACTCATGCTTTCCGTGAACAGAGGCAAGCTGGCCTACCCAGTTTCTGGCAAATGTATTGAGCAATACCTACTCCCCACTTAATCCTTTGGTTTAAACAATATGCCGTTAACACAGATTAGTAAAGAAACAAAAAGAGACTCAGGTCAGCTGCCCAAAGAAAGATGTAAAAGTAAAGTAAAATAAAATATATTTGAAACCCACTGAGTGGGTCAGGACTAAAGCTCAGTGCGAATTAGGACAAATAAAAACCCATCAATCTGAAAACCTTCTTGGGTTTACAAGAAGTCTCTTCTGGTCTCAGGCTGTATTTATCTTCTAGATGGAAAAAAAAGAAGAGCAATAAATGTCTCCATATCAAAGGCCTGTTTAGTAGAAATGAATTCAAAGTGTTTGGCCAATTAGAATGAACTAAATCTCCCCTAGGCAAACCTACTATTGATACATATATACTTTAGTTTCCTGATATACTTAAAGTTAACCTGGGAAAGGCTGGCTAGCCTAAATAAATAAATAAATAAATAAAAAGTGATAATTCTAAATTTGAATTACCTTTTTACTTCATCTACCATAGCAATAAAAAGAGATGTTTCTGCTCTATTATATTTTGTTGAAACCAAAAAGTAAATTAGAGAAATAAATACACTAGACCTATTACACAGGGATAACATGGAATTGTTGAGAGAGCATAAAAAACGAGGAGCTAAGAACCACATTCTTGTCTGAGCTCTGCCATGCACTGCGTGACTTTGGGCAAGTCCTTTAACTCTAAATCTCATAAGCTACCTTCTTGTAAATAAAGGAATAATAATAGATTTTTTTTTATGTTTCTCTGTGGTCCAAAAATATCTATGACTTTAAAGGGAGAAAGGAAGATTTATCTTTTGATGTAAGTATTGTTTTATATCCATTTTGCAGATAAACAAACTGAGACACAGAGAGTTAGAAAGACCTAAGGGACAGATCAGGGTTTAATCCCAGACTCTTCAGATTCCTAAATTCATGCATTAAATCACCAATTATAAGCACTCTCTATAGATACTAATTATAGGGGCAACATAGTAAAGCTAAGTTTTCTATAAATCTTCAAATCATGCTTCAAGCTGTAGAACACACACAAATAGTTAATACACAATAATGGAAAATATTATATAATTACATCAATATACAATAATGACTAACAGCATATAAGTGCTCCTTCGTTATCTCTGGTGTGGCACTGAACATTATTCTTCTTCCTTCAGTTTGTATGAAAATATTTTTCTTAATTTACTGAGACTGAGAAAAGTGAATCATTGATAAATTATGCTAGTATGTTGAAAGTGCTAGGGTAACTCATTGGATTTTAACACGTAGCATTTAAATACTATGATATAAACTGGAATAATTAGATGACTCTCATTGCAGCCCTTGTCTACACCAATTATCTTTGGGATCTTGAGCAAATCATCTCATTAACCATAAAGCTATATTTAATACACTGCAAATGGCTAGACTAAGGTATTTAATATTTCCCTTCTCTCCTTCTCTGAATTACTCTATTCCTTACTCTATATACATATTTACTTATGTTCTCTTTATTCCATCATATGTGATAGACTGAAAATGAAAAGCACTTAAAGAGATAATATCGAAAATACAGTAGACATCTCTGACCTATCACTCAACTATTACTAGTGCAAGCATGCAATTTACTGTCTGAATGAAGACACTTTTGAAACTGATATAAGAAACTATTAATAATTATACCAGGAAAATAAGGGCAAACCAGGTCTCTCTAGGACATGTCAAGATGTATGGTTGACGTGTCACCCAAGTTGTGTCAGTTTGATCTCCCAAATATTTTATGACTATCCAAAATATATTCTATATGCCACCCCTTCTCTCAAAGTCTGCTGATCCACCACTGAGTCATTTTTCCTCCCCTGGATTACCACAATAGGCTCATGGTAGTCTCTTTGCTCATACACTTGCTCTCCCCTCAGTTCCACTTCCCTAGCCAATTTTCCACAAAGTGAATAAAGATATAAATTTAGACAGTGGTTCTCTTCTGGGAGAAATTTTGCCCATCTTGGGACATTTAGCAATATCTGTAGACAATTTTGGTGCTGCTCCTGGCATCTAATGGGTAGAGGCCAGGGATACTATAAAGATCCTACAATTTCACATGCTAGCGCCTCCCCCCAATGAAGAATTATCTGGCCCAAAATGCAAATAGTGCCACAGTTCAGAAGCTCTATTTTAATGTATAAATCAGATCATATCACATGACTAAAGTGCTTCAATTACATAAAATAAAACCCAGTCATCAGACCACATAGGAGCTCTTTACACCCTTTAAATCCTGCACTCTATCCTCTGACTCCTAATGCCCTCTCAACACCTCCTCATTGCAGGCAAAGCTTCTTGACTCAAGTCTGGCTGGGTCCTTGTCAGAACCTCTGCCTAACATGCTCTTCTCCTGGGTGTTTGCCTGGCTGGCTTCAGCTCATCCTTCAAGTCTCAGCTCTAATGCTATCTTTTCGGTTACCTTTAGCTGATGTCACATGGCCTCCCTGACATTCCACTCTCACTCTGTCACACCTCATTCTCATGAAACCTCCAGCTATATTTCATTTATTTATCTATTTTCCTAGTTTTGTTAAAAATCTATTTCCTTGTCCACACTTTTCTTTAATGAATTCCCAGTGCCTAGAGCAGAACAAGGCCTGGTAAGAAGCAGGCAAGCCTTCAATAAATGTCACTGGAAAAACATCTACAGTAAATCATTTGATATATTTTTTAAAAAGACACTAAAAATTGGAGGTAAATTCAACTTGAATTGGATTTCCAATTGTAGTTTTAATGTCTAGTAATAATGATATTAAAGTCAGTGACAGGAACTATCATTTACCAAGTATTTATCATAGGCTGGGCACCATGCTAAACCCTTTACTTTAATTTCCTCGGTCGGTCCTTACAACACCCCGGCTTGCCATCTGTATTCCAGCCTTGTTCAGCTTTGCCATTTCTTGCATGTCATGCTCCCTGTAATCTCTAGGCCTTTGCACATGCTATGCTAGATCACTATCTTCCTCTTCAGGCTCCCATTGTTATGCAAAGTTTTTATGTGATAACTTTGACAAATTGAATTGGGGGGTCTGTGTTCCCACAGCACTTGCCTTTATCTCCTTCAGAGACAAAAACTTTTCGAGAGCAGTATATCCCCATTGCCTGCCTCGTATCTGTAAAATTTGTGAATGTGGAAAGGATTATTTTCTTGTTTTACTGATTAACAATTCAAAGTGTACAGAGTTTAAATCTCCCGGGGTCAACAGTATATGTGTAACTAGGATTGAATTTCAAGCCAACTGGAATTTGAATTTTAATCACTCTTCTATATTAGATATGTGGCTTTGGACAAGTTGCTTAACTTCTTGGAATCTTATTTTGCTCCTCTATAAAATTCTTAGTGTAAGTGGGATGGCATAGGAGTGGTAGACCAGATGAAATTTGTAGCTCATTTCAGCTCTAACGCTTAGGAGTTTAAGTGCTTGTATAAAAGATGTTTTATACATAGAAAGTATTTGACAAGTAGACAAATACATTTATTGTTGAATTCTACAGAAGTTACTTAACATAGAGACTGCAGGCATATGAAACACTTTTCTACATTCAGCAATGCCCCCTCTCCTTAGCCAATTTTGATAATAACTCTTTCATTCACTTTTTAGGATTTCTCGCTCATATTCTAACAGCAAAAACAGATAGGTCTGCTCTTTTTCTAAAAGAAAATTGCAGTTCCTTGATAGGTTAATCTTGCAGGCTTTCAACTTCATGTTTATCCTCTCAGGAAACTGGTTTACTGCCTCACAAAACAGCATACCCATGTGATTAGCACTTAATTATGGCCGAGTCAGTAGCTGGGCTATAGGCTCAGGTTGAGTTAACACACTCAGAATAAGTCTGGGTTTTGTTTGTTTCATTTGAATTACAAAGTGACAAAATTTTGCACACTATCCACTACAGATTTCACTTATTCTAAAAGAATATAAAACTTTCATCCATTGCTTTTTTAATGTCGATGTAAAATTATTACTTGCAATCTAATATCAAGTCCTTCCATGTTGAGAAATGATTTTAAAATCAGGCTTAACATACTTAGACATATATCTAAATGTAAATATTGCCTTCTTTTGCCAGTTGGAAAACCACTTAAAAATTTATGAAGATGGCTGACTATGATATGAATTGTAACAGACTTTTGGGAGTCATCTATTTTAGTTTTCACTGACTGTGTCCAAGACAAAAAGAGCATTTAAGATAGAGTATGAAAGGAATTCACCTCATCAGGTGTAGTAGCCAACCTGGTTTTCATCCTCTTGTGTATTTCCCTTCTAAATCTGTATGACCAATAGAACACAGCAACAATGGTTGATGCGTCCCTTCTAAGACTAGGTCATAAATGACACTGAGTTTTCTGCTTGCTTTCCATTTTGCTTTACTTCTTGTATGTGTTCCTTTGGGGGAACCCAGCTGCCATGTGTTGAAGACAGGCCTTTAATCAACAGCGCTGAGTAACTGAGGCCCCCTGCCAACAGCCACGTGAGTGATCCTGGAAGCAGATCCTTCAGTTCTAGTTAAGTCCTGAGATGACTGAAGCCCAGGCCAACACCCTGACTACGCTCTATGAGAACCTTCCAGCTAAGCTACTTCTGAATGCTTGACCCACAGAAATCATGAACTCATAAATGTTTGTAGTTTTTAGACACTACATTTTTGGGTAATTTGTTATGCAGTAGCAAACAACTAGCAATTGAGGAAATGAAGACATTTCATTTATCATTTATATATTCATTCTTTATTTAAGCCAAAAAAAGAGAGAGATGAAACCTGCAGTGGATGGGCCACCTAGAATAATAAGTAAACATTACTATTTAAAGGTAATTTTAAAATATGTAGTTTTTGAATTTTGTTTTTTTATGGAATTATTTGGGGCCTTAGTGCAGCATTTGATTACTAAAATTTAAGAGGAATACAGAAAAAGAGGAGAGGATTCAGATAAAGGTAATAAAAACAATCGGATACATTTGTATCAATGGAAAAGGAATACACTATAATAATGGCAATTGAGGCAGTAATTTTGAAGATTTTTACAATTTTATTTTTGTGTTTGGGTTGAGAGTTTTGTTTTGTTTGTTTGTTTGTTTGTTTGTTTGTTTTCAAATGAAAGCTTTTTTTGGAACCCTGAGATAGAGAATCATAGCCAATATATCCCTTTAGTAGCTTCAGGAAAAAAATGGAGGAGAAACTGGAGAAGAATAGGGTAAAAAGAATTGAATGGGCCACCCTCTTGAAAGTCCATCATACAATGTTGAATAGAACAGATGATGTCCTTACCCATTTCCTAATATCATGGAGAAGCTTTCAATATTTTACACTCAATGTAATGTTCGGTGCTAATTTTTTGGTAGATACCCTTTTCATCACATTTAGGACATTCATTCTGGTTTGCCAAGAATATTTTTTCATAAATGGGTGGGGAAATTGAGTGCTAGTCTTAAACACTGGCAAATAGGACCCCAGCTCTTGCTCCATGCGTTAGAGGGCTTCGTTCTGTTTCTCTCCAGCTGTGTCCTATCCTGTGGGTGAATATATTGGCCATATTCCAATTTAAATGATATTTTACCCCTTTTTATTCCTTCTACATTTCCATTTTGGCAACAAATGTGAGCATTATAAATGTATAAAATGGCAATGTGAGCATTCTAAGTTATATACTTGTACAAAGTAATAAAATTTTACTTTAAAAAAATGTTCAGTATCAGGGTGTGAAAAAAACTACAAAACTGAAAATGCCAAGAAATAAAAACAAAATTTAAATAAAATAAAAAATAAATATAATATAAAGTAAAAGTTAAATAAAATGTAATGTCTTCATTTTCCTTTGTGTAGACTGACAAATTTTGTTTATACTCATAGTGTCTCTTAAAAACCTGAATTCATTGCTAACATTTAAAAGTCAGGAAATGTCACACAAAATGTACATTTCAGGGTTCTGTTAAGATATTTGATAACATATGGCAAACAGTCCCAAATAAAGAGAATAATTGATTAGGGCCAGAAGCTACTCTGTGGAAAATTATTTCAAATCTTGCAGCTTACATATGAAAAAAATCTTGATTTTTTTTCAAAATTTAACATATATTCTAAGAGGTATTTGACATTAAGCAATATCAAGTAGTGGAGAAGAAACAAAATTTTCTGAACTATTAATCGAAGAAAACATCAGTCATGCTAGAGGAAAAACTCTAATATATGTTGATTCACTACAGAAACAAATTCCTTGTCTAATAAAAAGACAAAGAGTGAGCAGCCAAAAAAAGTAGGAAAAATTATTATAGATGTATGTCAAGCAGTTAATTAAAAATTATTGATTTTGGGGGGGATTTTATGATGTTTGAGATACATATTTATATATATATATATATATATATATATACACACACATATATATATGTAATAGTTTGAGGAAGATAAACATAATTGTGGTTATAATATAGATTGTAAACACAGTGGAGAGAGAACCTTCTTTACGCATTTTGTCCTTCACATAACCAGCCTTCACTGTATTCAGAATCCCTGTCATCTGGAGCAGTCAATTTTTTATTCACAGAACAAGGGAAGATTAGGAAAATGTTTTCTTCTGTAACGTCATAATTAAAAGCAGGGAGCGTAGGAGTCAGACAGAGGTGTACCCATTCCCACCTTCCCATTTGCTAGCTGTTTAACTTGGATAAGTTCCTAACTTCTGCAAGTCTGAGTCTTCTTATCTCTGGGTAATAATATATACATCATAAGGGTAGTGTGAGAAGTGAGAGCCAGGGTCAAGTACAAACTCAATACCTGACGTAAATACCACTACTGACTACTACAGAACTGCAATTAATATAATAAGAAACAAAATGAACTCACAAAATATACAATTAGTTTCCAAGAAAACACTGGTCTGATTTGACTCCAAAAATTACTTTGAAACAGAGTCTACTGCCAAGGAAGACATAAAACGTGGCACAAAATTTTCAATTTCTCCAATTGCATTTATAAGGATTTTGAAAACCTTTCAAACAGGAAAGAACGACGGAAGCAAAGACCTCTTTGAAAATCTATAGCTACTAGAAAGGAGGTCCAGGAGAGTGTAGTTGTTTGCAATCCAGCCTCACATGGGAATTCACACAAAGGCCTCTGTTCTAAAAAAAAAAAAAAAAAAAAAAAACAACGAATTTTAGCCCAGCTGCCCTAAAGCCCAGCCATTCAAATTAGCTAGAGCGAATATCAGTTTGTTTTTGATCACTGCCCAGCTTGTTGTCTTACTCATCACTACATCCACAATATAGGACTATTCTTCTAAGAAAATGGTTCTGTTGTGGGTTTGGCAATGAGAGCTTCAGTTAGTTCAGCCAAGCTTATTTCTTTTGTTCAAAGGAGAGAAGCTGTTTACAAATAACCTGTGTATAATTAGTTACCTGGTTCTAAAACTGTTTTATTTTTATTTCCTCTCTTCCTTGTGAAGCCATCTGGGAAAGCTGATTACTTCTAAGTCATTATAAGGTAATATGCAGTCTAGGTAGGCTGGGTTTTGAATCTCCCTGTTAATGCTGGTTAAATACTTAAAACTAATTAGACCATTTTAATAGGTGTCATTTATTATATAATGCTTGTTAAGAGAACCTTATAGTTCATGCTGATATATGCTACCAATTACATATTTATAAATCTTAGTTTATGTGTTCAAGTTCCTTTATGCAGGTGTGTAAGAAAAAGATAATTCTCAAATGAAAGAAAATTACATCAATGCATATAAAATTGCCATTAATAAAATGAAAGTTAGAAATCCCCATTAAGGCTCAAGACAAATCTTAAAACACTGAATACTAAAACGCTTTTTGTATGGTTCTATTATTTCTATGTGTAAACACGTGAATCCCTGCATAAACGATTGGTCAAATACAATGTAATTCAAACAACAAATCTAGCTGTGCAAAGTTTTCACATCTATCTTAAATTTTAAGCCAAAGAATCCAGTGTCCTTCCAAATCTCAGATGGGTTAACCATGGTTTACAATTCAAGAGCTTCTAAGTACTCATTCGGTTCTGAAGAGACAGCTGATTCCAAAATAAGTTTCCAGTTCTCTTTTGAGATAAATAAGAAATGCATCTTCTTAAACAGGAATTTATCTTATAGGTATATATGCAGCCTTCTTTCTCTCCTATAGGGGCCAATCCATGCTTGTTTAATTTCTTGTTTTTATTCTCAGCACCATAGTATTTAGTTTCATTATGTGAAATGCAGGTAAGGATCTCTAATTTCTTCTGAGAGGTTCTGTACAATCTAGAGATCCAAAGGAGAACTAAAATGGATTAAGGTTTCTTATTGAGTTTAGTGAACACTCACATACATACATTAAAAAATATATTAAAATGACTAAAAAAAAAAAAGTAACTGGTTTTCAGTTAACACATTAGAAATAAGACTATACCTAACCGGATTCAGGTTTATTTTCCTGAATTTGCATATAGTTCTGTGCAGAAGTATCTTAAAACCTTATTAATGCATCTAATTAAAGTAATGACAGAGAACTTACATAGCATTTAATGAAAGAAAACAAAGATTAAACTTAAGTTAATCAGCTTTGAAATGTAAACAAGTACATTCAATCATTAAATGATTCCATTTATTTTTAACAGGTTCTTAGGAGAGAGTCTAATAAACATCCCACCATTTTCACTTGGTTTGCCCCAAATGTTTATTAGCACCATTAATCCACTAGTAAAATTCCAAAGGGACATTTCATGCTTGGTAGAAACCCATTCCAAGGTTTTGATGAATGGAGGCAAGTAGGTAGCCAAGATTTTTCACACAATAAATTCTGAAATAGTTCATGGATGTTTTAAAAGAATTTCTAAATGATTAAAAGGAAAAACAAACAAAACAAAACAAAACAAAAAAAAACCCAGCACTGATAATAAAGGTTGTCACAGGTTTGCGACCTCGAGATGTTAGTTCCCTGCTTTGAGACGGCAGTGTAACTAGTGCTCCTGGTAAATATGTCAGCAGTGGGTTTTGGAATTTGTTTCTAGCAACTAGATAGATAGTCCAGGGCAGAGGGAAATGTTTTTATATGTTGCAGAGTTTGGAGATGAAAGAACCAATTTCAAGGCAGATGAAGGAAGACATCACTCAGCAGACGCTAAGCAACCACGATTTAATAATATTCCTCCACACAGTTTTACCAGTAGCAAGAATCAGAAGCCCAGAATCATTTTGACATGAGGAAAGACTATTTGATTCTCTATATTCTTCTTCAAGTGATCAACGGTTTATTTTGCTGGGGTTTTGTTTTGTTTTGTTTTGTTCTGTGGTGAGAATGGATTTGTACTTCTAATTGAACAGAAGTTAGCATTATCCTATGTGAGGTAGATCTACTGTGAATTGCCTCAGAATCCTCACCATTTTTCTTGCTATGACGCAGGATGGGAGAAGCATATGTTTCCTGCCCAAATTCAAGGTTATTTATTATTTTAGGCATGCTAGCTCTCATTTCTCTCTGACTCAATAAAACATATTAGCAAGCAAATGATCAAAAATAACTTCAGTATTGAGGTAATCGAGAATCTCTTCTAAGAGAAGTAAGCTATTTCTAAATTCAGGAATGTTGTCTATTATCATTTATTTGACAATTACTTTTTTATTGTGGTAAGACCATTTGACATGAGATCTACCCTCTTAACAATTTTTTAAGTGTACAATACAGTACTGTTAACTATGGCACTGTGTTGTATAGCAGATCTCTAGAGCTAATTCATTGTGCATACCTGAAACTTTACATTCATTGAACAACTTCCCGTTTCCCCTTCTCCCAGTCCCTGGAAACCCCCAATCTACTCTGCTTCAATGACTGTGACTATTTTAGATACCTCATATAAGTCAAATTGTGCAGTATTTGTCCTTCTGTGATTGTCTCATTTCGCTTAGAAGAATGTCTTCCAGAGTCACCCATGTTGTGGCATATGGCAAGATTTCCTTATTTAAGGCTGAATAATATCCCATTGTATGTATACGACTCACTTTCTTTATGCACTCGTTTATCAACGGACATTTAGGTTGTTTTCAAATCTTGACTATTGTGAATAGTGCTGCAATGACATGGAAATGCAGATGTCTTTTTAAGATCCTGATTTTAAGTCTTCTGGAAGAATATCTATGGTAGGCACAGTTCTGGGGGAGAGGGGGAGAGTGAAATACAGTAATTATCAAGGAACAAACTATATATAAAATGCCTTAATAGTGAGCTCATTCTACCAATCTGCTACAATATGGTAGTTGTTCGGTTGTCCATTCTCCTTACAACAGTCTGAGTCATATTTTTGGAAAACACGTAGGCGATCATCACTCTCTCGCTTCAAACACTTCAATGGCATCCTTTGCCCCCCAGATAAAATCTCAGATCTTTACAGTGGCCACGAAGCCCCGCTCAGGCTGTTCTCTACGCTGTCCAAGCCTTCTCCTGCATCACGCGCATCCCCACATCACCGCCGATGCTGCACTCTGCCGCCTTGGCGTCCTTTCAGCTCCCTGAATGCATCAATCCTTCCCAAATCTGTTCTTTGAGCAGAAACCTCTCTTCCTTATTTTTAGTAAACCTGTCCAAATATTTTGTCCTTCAGATCTCAGTTTAAATACAACTCCCGCGGGGAAATCTTTCCTGAGCCGCAGACTAGGCTGGATGCCACTGTTACTCATTCTTGCAGCACCCTGTACTTTTGTACAGTACCACTTGTCTTGATTTCATCCAAAACATATTTGCTTATTCGTTTAAAGCCCATCTCTCCTAAAGTACCATAATGGGGGCCATAAGCACAGACACTACATCTCCCTTATTCCCTATTATCTCTCAATGGGAAGCATAGTATCTGTTACATAATAGGAACCTCAATAAAAATTTGTTGAATTACTGCGTGAATGAACTGTGCAACATCCCATAGGTCAATGGTTTTCAAGCCATTTTTTTTTTTCGTAGAGTCTCTCATGGTAACTGATTGTTGGGGAAACAAGGATTAATTCATCCACCAACCTTTACAGCTTCGAAGGCACTGTGAAAAACATAGTTGCAAAATGTGGTTCCCATTAAAAATCATTCCATTCAATGGAATACTGTTTATCAATAAAAAGAAACAAATAATGACAGATGCTGCATCATGGATGAATCTCAAAAACATTATTAAGTGAAAGAAGCCAGACACAAGAAACCACATATCATATGATTCCATTTATATGATATGTCTGAAAAAAGCAATTTACTGGATACAGAAGGATTAGTGACTGCCTGGGGGGAGGGAATGGTGATTTATTGTAAGTGGTCATTCGGGAATCTTCTTGAGGGGATGAAAATGTTCTATAACGGACTGGTGGTGATGGTGGTACCACTCAGTAAAAGTCATACACTTGATATGGGGGGTCTTTACGATATGAAAAATATACCTCAATAAAGCTTTTTAAGAAAATCATTGTTATAAACTATAGCTGACTTCCCACCGACTTTTTCGATGCAACTGCAATTATTATATTTTGTTTCATTTCTTTCCATTTGGCTTTTAAAAACACATTAAGCTTGTATTGTTTCCTAATAGTTTCATAGGGGTTCATCCTGTCTAAGGACGGCTAACCTGTGGCAATTACATTTCTCTAAAAGCACTATAAAGACATCTAACAAGCAATTAGATAGTGATTGGCTGGCTGATCCCAGTCATAACATATTAGCCTTCTCTGAGATAGACCCTCAAAATTCTCTTTACAGTAGAAAAACATTGTGAAAAAGATGAGTCTTGGAATAAGAAATGCTGTCTCTGTAGATAAAATAGAAGAAACTTTGAAGAAACAAATGGAAAACATCACACTTTCAAGCAATTACAGACTCTTGGCTGAAAGTCAGCTTCAGGCTTATCTTGTGGGGAGGAATTTCTAAACACTTCAAAGTCCTAGCCAGTGTTATATTGTCACCTTAATCTACCCCCAAAACATCCATTTTAGAAAGTTAAAGTTTTAGAGAACTGTATACTGCTGAAGAATTCTGTAATTAGAACAAAATATAACTGAATGCCTACACGGATACACACACACACACACACACACACACACACACACACACACACACGCATTGTGGGTAAAGTCAAAGAAAAATGACTGAAGGACAAAGGTCTCTTAAAACCACATCGCAAAGCATATTGGTTCATTCCTGAGCAAAATTAAAATAACCCCCAAAATAAAAATATAAAGTTATTTATCATAGCAATTTACACCTATCATCTATGTCAGTTATGAACATTAAAACAACTTCCAGAAAGAGGGAGGAATATCTGTAGCATGAACTATAAACCAGGGAGTCAAGAATTAGAGGCTTTCACAAGAAGTAAAACAGATCTAAGATTTCATTCTATTTTTAGAATTATTTTCTGTAGGAGATGTCTATCTGATATTTTTCTGATAGTTTCTTGAGCTCGAAAATATATTAAGAGGAAAAGGAAAACATATTATTAAAGTTTTTAATGGTAAAATATTATTGGTAGTGTAATGGCCATATTAAATAGCAAAACATTCACGTGTATAAATTGACAAAGAAATTGAATATATATTTTGTTTATTATTTTGATTTATTTTACTGATATTAGTTCTATTACTGTTTTTACTGACAAAATATGGCAATGATTTTTACTTTTCCCCTATACTTTCCCACTTTATGTTGGAATAAATGTAAATTAATGTAGATTACTACACTGTATCTTCTCTTGCATGACTAAGAACACATGGACAGTGATAGCTTTGTGTAAAGCCTTATTTGAATTAGTCATATTAAATGTTCTTAGGTTTTGAAACATAGAAACCAAATGTCGCATTTTAATTATTCCCTCATTTTTTCTAGTATTTAAAGCAGAGGTAGAAACATATTATATGAAAACCTTGTCACATTTCTTCAAGATTTTTTAGGGACAAAATAGGTACCGGTCCTTGTTTTTCAATGTAGTCAAGTTTCCCCATAAACTGCTGCTCATTAGAATCCCTAAAATGACCACAGCCTTGTCTAAGCCATGATGAAACTAGAAAATAAAGTCTTTCTTGCTTTAAAATAATGAAAATAAAATGTTGTTGTGTTTTATAGCATTCTATGTGTTTTATAATGAAAGCTTTTCACATTAGCCACAAAGGGGGCCCTTGGATCTTCTTTACTTTCCTTCTTTACTGTTACTTCTCACGTACAGAATTGGTAAGTGACATGGTTTAGTTCAGAACTACATTATGTGAGAAACGCCATTTGATGTCTTATGTAAGGAAATTGGTCCACCATTAAATCTCTAAATTTTGCATGGTGTCGAACCTCTTAAGACTTAATTTCTTATTTGTGGAATAAGAAGATAAATAATATGGTCTGTATTTAAAAAAAAAAAATACAGTGATCCCTGTGAAATGAATGCTCACAACCATACAGGAAATAAGCCATGCCCAAATCACACTTGATGGCAATAGCTGTAGGCTGGGCATTAGAGATGGTAACATAAGTTAATGAATAATCAAAATGTAAAGCATGTTGGCTAGTACAGAGTCTACAAAAACATATCATGATATTTATGGCATTATAGAAGTATCTCTTTTTGTTGTTATTGTTAATTTTTAAAGCTTTATTGTTAAATTTTAATGTTTTAAAATTTGTGAGTTGCCGTGTTTGTGTTTATGTACATGAGTGCATGTTTTACTATAAGAATATGTATGTGGGAGTAATATTAAATATTTAATAATACATTTATTATAGGAGACAGACATATAGAAGAGATATTGTTTAAGGTCCACTGGTATGTGTGTTTGTGTATGTGTGTGTGTGTGTGTGTGTGTAATAAACACATGGTTTTTGCCTGTCTGATGTCCATCCCTGCCTTGTTCTAGCATTAGCTCCTCCCTTCATCTAGCACTGACACAACTCCCCAATTTTAGGCCACGTGAATTGCTAAGCTTGACCTTACCTAGATTTCAGAGGTGGACAAATGACTCAAGACATCCAGCAGAGCAGCTTATCTCTCTGGCTACACTGGCTTGTTAAGAAATGGGCATATTATGAGCAAGACCAATGTAACTTGGTTTTATTGGTGCTATTAGAAAGGCAGAGCTTTCTCATTCTATTAAGATTTGTGAAATTGTAACTTGGATGAGTATCTGCAGCTACTGGTGACTGTCTTGTCTCCATTAGTAAAAATCTAGAAAGAAGAGGTCAACAAAATGAAATGCAGAGCCAGGAGATAGAGACAGAAATAGATGGCAAGAGAGAGAGACAGACAGACAGACAGACAGACAGACAGTCAGAGACAGAGAGGGAGGGAGAGAGAGGGAGAGACAGAGACAGAGAGAGACAGAGATAGAGAGGGAGAGAAAGAGAGGGAAATAGAAAGAGAGAGAGAGGGAGATAGAGATGATAGAAATAGAGACAGAGACAGAGACAGAAGTAGGGATAGAGATAGAAATAGAGGTGTCTGAAGACAATATTTGAGCCTCTTGACCTACCCATTCCTGAAGTCTCCACCAAACGCTTCAATTCTGTGAGCTAATACATTCCTCTTCCTTATGCAGCCAGTTTGTGCTGGACTCGGAGATCCATGATAAAAATGGAACATGTTTACCAGAGATCATCTCTGTCTACACCTTCACTTCTCTTTGTGTGCAAGTTTCGGATTTAACATAGACATTATGCTGTTTGAGAAAAATACTTTCTGGGACCTGTTTACCTTGAGTTAAATAAATGTCCTCTTGCATTTTGTGGCATCAACCACATGATATTGTTATTATTTGTTAACATCATTTTTCCTCCACTACGTTTTGAGCTCTGTGAGGTCAGGAATCTTGTTTCTCTTCCCTTATATCCTCAGAAGCTATCAGAAGCGGTTGGCTATCATTTGATAAAGCTTGCAGCTTTCCAAAATGTAAAGATGCAGATGATGTTTCGATATAGTATTCACATCTCTGGGACAACAAATTTTAAGTGTACTTTTTATTTTAACCTATTCCCCTACCTATTTCTCTCCCAATCTTTCTCAATCTCTCACTTAAAAGATTTAAATTTGTTTATATGTTAATTCAAAAATATTTTAAGTGTCTCCTATGACTTAAGAACTGCCCTTGGCATGAAGACTGCAATGTTGAA
>NW_011888835.1:5002354-5009181 GCF_000151845.1 Pteropus vampyrus
CTTTCTCATTCTATTAAGATTTGTGAAATTGTAACTTGGATGAGTATCTGCAGCTACTGGTGACTGTCTTGTCTCCATTAGTAAAAATCTAGAAAGAAGAGGTCAACAAAATGAAATGCAGAGCCAGGAGATAGAGACAGAAATAGATGGCAAGAGAGAGAGAGAGAGAGACAGACAGACAGACAGACAGACAGACAGACAGACAGAGACAGAGAGGGAGGGAGAGAGAGGGAGAGACAGAGACAGAGAGAGACAGAGATAGAGAGGGAGAGAAAGAGAGTGAGAGAAATAGAAAGAGAGAGAGAGGGAGATAGAGATGATAGAAATAGAGACAGAGACAGAGACAGAAGTAGGGATAGAGATAGAAATAGAGGTGTCTGAAGACAATATTTGAGCCTCTTGATCTACCCATTCCTGAAATCTCCACCAAACGCTTCAATTCTGTGAGCTAATACATTCCTCTTCTTTATGCAGCCAGTCTGTGCTGGACTCGAAGATCCATGATAAAAATGGAACATGTTTACCAGAGACCATCTCTGTCTACGCCTTCACTTCCCTTTGTGTGCAAGTTTCGGATTTAACATAGGCATTATGCTGTTTGAGAAAAATACTTTCTGGGACCTGTTTACCTTGAGTTAAGTAAATGTCCTCTTGCATTTTGTGGCATCAACCACATGATATTGTTATTATTTGTTGACATCATTTTTCCTCCACTACGTTTTGAGCTCTGTGAGGTCAGGAATCTTGTTTCTCTTCCCTTATATCCTCAGAAGCTATCAGAAGCGGTCGGCTACCATTTGATAATTTACTAAGTATAAGGCAATGGGCTTGCAGCTTTCCAAAATGTAAAGATGTAGATGATGTTTCCGTATAGTAGTCACATCTCCGGGACAACAAATTTTAAGTGTACTTTTTATTTTAACCTATTCCCCTACCTATTTCTCTCCCAATCTTTCTCAATCTCTCACTTAAAAGATTTTAATTTATTTATATGTTAATTCAAAAATATTTTAAGTGTCTCCTATGACTTAAAAACTGCCCTAGGCATGAAGACTGTAATGTTGAACAAAACCCCTGTTCTCAAGAACTTTATCCAGCCCAGATTGTAAGACTAAGAACAATACAATGTGATTTGCACTACAACTGTGTAAAGGACTCCATGGTGGGAGACAGGAGGGGAAGCTAAGCTGGTTTTAGGAGGCACTGGAGGCCTGTGAAGGAACTGGTGTGAGTAGATGTTAATCTGCTCAAGGAAGGCACAGGGAGTGTCCAGAAAGATCAACCAGTTTTCCCAATCACATAGTAAAGACAATTGAGAGGCAATAATATAAAACAATTACTGATCACTGCAAAGTTTTTTCTCCAGTACAGAAGAGCAGATTTTAAACACTTATACGACCTGCTCCCCTTCTTCCTGTCCTCTTGCCTAGTAAAACTTCTCTTGTAGTTAAGATTCCTTACTTCACTTTATCATACTGCCTTTCTATTCCTCTTCCAACCACCCATAATTAATCAAGAACAGTTTCATTTGGGCTTTGAGAAGGGTCTTCTATATTGCTAAGCCTCCTGAAAACGATAATAACAGCTACCATTCACTGACAGTTACTAGGCACTGTCATCATGGTAGGTGCTTTCCCTGTGATTTATCCCTATTTTATGAATGAATAAATTGGAGCTCAAGACTGACTCAAAATGTCAGGAAGCTAATTAGAGGAAATCTAGGATCTAGTCCCAGAACCTGAACCATTGCACCATATTAACTCTCTGTGACAAGTTTTTATGGGAAGGATCATTTGGGAAGAAGGAAAGGAAGAGTGAGGTGGTTTTAAACATGGACCAAAGGACAGAAGCCTTGGGTAATCACTGAACCAGGGCATTGGTTCACCAGAAGTGAGCAACAAGGAAGTGATTTCACTGAGAATAAAGAACATACATGGCCTGGAAGAAAGGAAAAAAACTATTACAAACAGAAAAAAGGCTCAAAAGGCAGTCAGTCACTTATGTTAAGTCCCATGTCACTAAATTGAGACTTAATTACAGATTCGGCTCTCTCACAAATGGAATCTGAAACCACTCAGTCAGTCAGGAGTTGCCTGATCAGCACTGGTGAGGTCATCTGCCTGATAGACCCCTGCCATCCCCTAAGAAATAATAACTTTGCAATAACCTGCTTTTTTGCATAGTAAAACTTCCTCGTCCCCACTCTCTTCTGGCTATAACAGTTTCATTTTGTACAGCTCCTCAGAGCTCCTATCTGCTAGATTCTATATTGCCCAATTTGAATAGTTTTTTTGCTCAAATATACTCTTAAAAGTTTTTTATAAACCTCAGTTTATCTTTTAACAGAAGATTAGAGAATGAGTTATTGTCAAATCAAATTGATTCCATCTACTTTGATGCTGCATTCAAGAGTGAATTGGTTTAAACTATGAACACCTGATATTTCTAATATCCATCATCTAATTCAGAAGTTTCTATTCCCATAGCAGGCTATTAAAGCACACTCATTTCACAGGATGTGTTTACTTCTTTAGTAGAGAATCAGATTATTCCCATTATAGTCTTTGTGGAAATAAAACATGTTGATAGAAAACACAATTTAGAGAACTGTCTTCCTAACTATAGACTTTTATATCATTAATGGTCAGCTAGTTTGACATAGCTGTTGCCATGCATTAGTAGTATCAGTAGTAAATCCATTTTTATTCATTTTTTTTCTAATTTTTTCACAATTTCATTATAAATTTAGTAGAGTAAGAGAATCAAGTTAAAGAGTACAGTTAGAGAAAAACCAAAAAAAAAAAGTTAAAGAATCAAAGATAAAGAAAAAGTGTTAACAAGGTCCCATGAAAATCAGATTTTTATACATCGTACCCTGCTATTAGTAAAAATACAAAATGTAAACAACTTTTCGACATTTCCACAGCACAAAACTCCTACCTGTTTTGTTGTGTAGAACACGGAGTATAGTGTCATGTGGTGCTAACTTCAGAGAAACAGGAATGGAGACCACAGATGGCAAGAAAAGTCACTGCTGCAGGAATTCTGGTGGCAGAATGTTCTCTGGTTTTAGGGGAAATTTATTTTGAATGTTCACTTTCAATTCTGAATCAGGCCAACTATAATTTCAAGTAAAAGATGTTTTAGATATTGATTAGGGTAGAGCTAGCTACTTTTCCAAGGAAACTAATATTATTTTATTGCTCTTGTAAAGTCCAAATGTCTGTTTCTAATCAGCAGGTGGATCTCCTCCAAGGCTTGTGGCTCCTCCGTCTTCCACAGGAGGCTTTCAAGGTCATCATGACCATGTGCATTAGCCCAGAGGTAGAGTGGAGAGCAGAGAAGCCTCGCCCACTGAAAGTGAGACACAAGTGTTTCTCTACTCTCATTCACACAGCCCCACTAATGGACCTTAAAACTTTAGATCCTGCTGAGCACTGGGATAGTGGCAAGTGGAGCACACAATCTGATGAATGAAATTCTTGCTATTTCCTCCTAGTCTTCCCCCATTGCTCACTGTTCATTTTCTTCCCACAATAAAAAAATCAAAATTAATATTAGATTTATGAGATAGAAAGGTAGATAATATATGGATAAATGATAGATAGACAGATAGATAGGCAGACAGACAGACAAAGAGACAGATGAATGTATAGATAGATATTCAAAAAGTTTACTAGATGTTAACCACCTAGATAAATCATAGACATAAGATTTTTTTTTTATCTCTCTGGTATTATCACAATTCTCCCTTTTCATTTTCATAGTAAAAAACCTACTTTTAAATATTTCTGGTAACAATTTTACCTGTCCTAGATACCTACAAAACAAACTTCTTCTTTAGTATTCACTCTTCTGGCTCTTATTTTTGAAAGATGGAGCTTAACCTCTGTAACGCCTAACTCCTGATGAGCTCGCCCCTTTACTAGTCACATGTAGTATTAAACTGACTAGAGAAATTGTTTCCTAAAGGAAGTTAGAGTGCAGGGTCAACGGCTATCCTCGCTCGTATTGGCCACCTGGTTCTTGCTGCAATGATGCTTCTGCCCCATGAGAAGGCAGACCAGAGCTAAGACTTCACTTTGTTCTCAGACGGGACTAGAGGACTCCAGTGCTGCCTCAGTGACCGATGTGAAAATTCTTCTTCTATGACCCTCATTGTCCATGCTTATGAATAAGTTTTCCTAGACTCTATAATTAAAAAGAAAATATCCAGTTTCATAACATGCCCCCTCCCACCCCAGTGGGACCCTCCACTCTAAGGTCACAGGTAAACCAGTTTGCCTGAAGAACCAGATCTGCTTTTCAGTGTCATCCTCAAAGCTAAACATTTCCAGGTTTATAAAATGTTCTTTTCACCTTAGCAGGTCTCTGCCTGAAGTTATTTCACATGAACATTTTAAAGAATTTTAATAAATATTCTGTGCTTCTCTTAGGAGAGACACTAAAGAGGGGTTTTGCCCATTCCTTTATCAGGATAATTAGCAAGACAGTGGATTGGCTCATCTCCTCTCTTAATTTTCCTACAAGACATAAGTCAATTTTGTCAACCCTTCTGTCCTTTATTATTTTTTAAATAGATTGATCAAATAGTCCTTGTCTCAATATTTCGTGATGGAATGATGTTCAGGACAGAGACTGACAGGTGGAATTCTTATATGTAACTTTTCAGGAAGAGAAAAAGCTTCTTCATCTATATTGAATGCTACACTCTCACTATGATCAGTTATATTGTAAAATTACTCAATTGAAATGCGGGTTCTTTGGAACATATGTAGATTTTTTGAATTTTTTTATTTTAAACTTTCATATTTAAGTGTCCAGTGTGATGATTTGATACACATATACCTTGTGAAATGATTACCACAATTAAATTTATACACCCATCGTGTCATAAAGTTATTATTATTTTTTTTTATTAGAACACTTAATATCTACTCTCTCAGCAAGTTTCAAGCAAGCCATATGGCATTAACAGCAGTCACCATGCTGTACATTTGCTCCTCAGAACTTACCTGTCTCATAACTGAAAGTTTTCCTTTTGACCAATATCTCCCCACTTCCCCCACATCCCAGCCCCTCGCAGTATTTATCTTCTCTGTCTGGCTTATTTCAACTACCGCAATGCCCTTCAGTTTCATCCATTTTGTCACAAATGGCAGGATTTCCTTCTTTTTTTGTGTCTGTATAGTATTCCATTGTGTGTGTGTGTGTGTGTGTGTGTGGTGTGTGTACCACATTTGCTTTATCTATTCATTCTTTCACAGACAGGTTGTTTCCATATCTTGGCTACTATGAATAATGCTGCAATAATCACAGCTGTGCAGCTATCTCTTCCTTCAGATAGAGACCCCAAATATGTAAAGTTCCCTAAGAGAGCATGGTATGTTTTGCGAGCCAAAGAAATGCCGATTCCATTATTTCGTTTGTTAATTAAATGCTTTTGTGTAGTAAATTTTCATTCTTTGGGGTTAATTAAGGTAATTGTTAACCTGATTCAGTAATATCCAAATTGAAGAATACTTAAATAAAATTTAGTTTTATTAAAGTCAAGTCACCATAAATAAAGAATAAAAAAGATGTCTGTCATATGATCGAATGAGGTAATCATCTTTGGCATTTACTTGTATACAAACAATTTCAGCCCTTTACATTTGTTCTCTCTGAAGATCAAACATTATTACTATGATTCTCTTCTCTTATCCAAATTTAATCTCATTTGTGTAGAATTCTCCTGCTTTCAGGAGAGCAGGAGAGAAATTTTAGGTCTTGCATTGATAGAATTATCTCAATTTCAGATTTAGTTCTATTTAAATATTAACTTGTACTAAGAATGAAGTCAGACTTCAGTTATTTCTTAAACATCTATTCCCAAGACAATAAGTGTTAGCCTTCCCCATGAAAAGTCGAATCATTTTATACAATTTCTTATATCTCAATAGAGTGTCATGAGACATTTAAGATGAGACATTTAAGATAAGATGTAATAAGATGAGACATTTCCTTCATTCTCTTCATTACAGAAAGTGTGGACTGCAACTTCAGAGCAAAGATGACCAAGGGAAAGGATAAGTAGGCATGCAAAGGACGCTGGCAAGAAAACAAGAATGGGAAACTAGCAAAGCAAAAGTAAGATACCTGAAAATAAATAAAACCCAAGAGCTCTTAAAGCAGGTGGGAAAGCATTCTTTTGCACTGGGAAAGAACTGCAACGCTTACTGGACTACTTTTGAATTCTAAATCATTTCTATTCTCTTCTGCATTCCAGGACCAGTCCCTCTTCCTCTCTGAGCTTCTGCTTGATGCCCATAACTTTATTGGACAATTCGGTGGTTTGGCTGGAATCTGGTAGAAACGTGTATCAAAACTTTTAGTGGCTTCTACTTGCCATGGTTCAGCAGTTTTCATTTTTAAATGGATTTTAATCTTGTTGAAATGTTTACTTTTTTGTGGTGAGTTGCAATCTTTCCTTATTCTGCCAATAAGATTCTGTGGAAAGATTAGCCGTCTTTTTAACAAAAATGATTCTAGAAGTTTACTTTATGGGTGCCACTTTATCAATCACTCAGTTATTTATTTACATGGAATATAGGTAAATATAAATATGATCGACAATGAGAAAACCGCAAAATCTTCTATAGTTCATTATAGATATGTAGCCCAAAGTTTGAGTGTATAATTTTTTTTTTTTTTACATTTAAAAGTTCTTAGCCTCTAATCTTTTAAAGGTCTTATTTCTTCTTATCTTTTTTTTTTTTTATTCTCAGAGAATGAATCTAATGGAGGCCATTCTCTCCTCTTCATCCACATATTTCCTTCCTAATATC
>NW_011888835.1:5009231-5041195 GCF_000151845.1 Pteropus vampyrus
TCCATTATTTCGTTTGTTAATTAAATGCTTTTGTGTAGTAAATTTTCATTCTTTGGGGTTAATTAAGGTAATTGTTAACCTGATTCAGTAATATCCAAATTGAAGAATACTTAAATAAAATTTAGTTTTATTAAAGTCAAGTCACCATAAATAAAGAATAAAAAAGATGTCTGTCATATGATCGAATGAGGTAATCATCTTTGGCATTTACTTGTATACAAACAATTTCAGCCCTTTACATTTGTTCTCTCTGAAGATCAAACATTATTACTATGATTCTCTTCTCTTATCCAAATTTCATGTCATTTGTGTAGAATTCTCCTGCTTTCAGGAGAGCAGGAGAGAAATTTTAGGTCTTACATTGATAGAATTATCTCAATTTCAGATTTAGTTCTATTTAAATATTAACTTGTACTAAGAATGAAGTCAGACTTCAGTTATTTCTTAAACATCTATTCCCAAGACAATAAGTGTTAGCCTTCCCCATGAAAAGTCGAATCATTTTATACAATTTCTTATATCTCAATAGAGTGTCATGAGACATTTAAGATGAGACATTTAAGATAAGATGTAATAAGATGAGACATTTCCTTCATTCTCTTCATTACAGAAAGTGTGGACTGCAACTTCAGAGCAAAGATGACCAAGGGAAAGGATAAGTAGGCATGCAAAGGACGCTGGCAAGAAAACAAGAATGGGAAACTAGCAAAGCAAAAGTAAGATACCTGAAAATAAATAAAACCCAAGAGCTCTTAAAGCAGGTGGGAAAGCATTCTTTTGCACTGGGAAAGAACTGCAACGCTTACTGGACTACTTTTGAATTCTAAATCATTTCTATTCTCTTCTGCATTCCAGGACCAGTCCCTCTTCCTCTCTGAGCTTCTGCTTGATGCCCATAACTTTATTGGACAATTCGGTGGTTTGGCTGGAATCTGGTAGAAACGTGTATCAAAACTTTTAGTGGCTTCTACTTGCCATGGTTCAGCAGTTTTCATTTTTAAATGGATTTTAATCTTGTTGAAATGTTTACTTTTTTGTGGTGAGTTGCAATCTTTCCTTATTCTGCCAATAAGATTCTGTGGAAAGATTAGCTGTCTTTTTAACAAAAATGATTCTAGAAGTTTACTTTATGGGTGCCACTTTATCAATCACTCAGTTATTTATTTACATGGAATATAGGTAAATATAAATATGATCGACAATGAGAAAACCGCAAAATCTTCTATAGTTCATTATAGATATGTAGCCCAAAGTTTGAGTGTATAATTTTTTTTTTTTTTACATTTAAAAGTTCTTAGCCTCTAATCTTTTAAAGGTCTTATTTCTTCTTATCTTTTTTTTTTTTTATTCTCAGAGAATGAATCTAATGGAGGCCATTCTCTCCTCTTCATCCACATATTTCCTTCCTAATATCCAATATTTCCCATCAACTTTGCTATAATAATCCTTTTCTACATCAAGATTCCCAGATTTGAAGATTTTAGTGACAAAAAATACTTCAATAAGTAAAAATAAATAAAAATTGGGGATAAACATAGAATAAGCAATCTCTTATTTTTCTAAATTCACACATTATAAAAAATAACCATAAATATTGATAAAAACAGAAGACACTTTTACATCAAAAATACATCAATATTATTTTAATTAATAGTTTGCTGTGTTGTCCTTATTTTTCCCATTATGTGATTCTTTCATAGGTCAGTATGAACTTATGTACTGATCCATGAGAATCTCTCTTCTCTATTATATTATTACAAAATAATTTTTATTTCATATTTTGTTATTTTCATATTATTCCATATTTAACATACTTTGCAATATATTTGAAGCATCCTTATGTGTTTTAAGGACATTGCTTTAAGTGATGTCAGTCTCTTATACTCTAATGTTTGTCTAAATAGAGAAGCAGCTCCAGTTGAATGTATAAATTACACAAATAGAGTGGAGTTTCTCCAAATCCTCTCTAGAGAAAAGAACAACAAACACCAAATGTTGGTGGACAAAAGGGAACCCTTGTGCGCTGTCGGTGGGAATGTAAATTAGTGTAGCCACTATGGAAAACAGTATGGAGGTTCCTCAAAAAATTAAAAATAGTACTACCATTTGACACAGCAATTCCACTTCTGGGTATTATTCAAAGAAATTCAAAACACTACATCAAAAAGATCACGTCTATGTTTATTGCAGCATATTTACAATAGCCAAAATATGGAAGCAACCTAAGAGTCCATCGATAAGCAAGTGGATAAAGAAGACGTGTACATATATTCAATGGAATATTACTGGGCCATGAAAAAGAATGAAATCTTGCCATTCGTGAGAATGTGAATGGATCTAGAGGGTATTATGTTAAGTGAAATAAGTCAGACAGAGAAAGACAAACACCATATGATTTTCACTTATATATGAGTATAATATGTGGAATCTGCAAAACAAAATAAGTGAATAAACAAAACAGAAACAAACTCATAGAAGAAACTAACGGTTACCAAATGGGAAGGGGGTTGGAGGAGCTGGATGAAAAAGAAGAAGGGATTAAAAAGTACAAATTAGTAGTTATAAAATAGAAAATATAATCAATATTATTGTAATAACTATGTATAGTGTCAGGTGGGTACTAGACTTATGGGGGGATCACTTTGCCAAGTATATAAATGTCTAACCACTATGCTATACACCTAAAAGTAATAAAATATTAAATGTCAAATGTAATTTAAAAATTATAAAAAGAATACCTCTCTTCAACAAATTATTATGACAACATACGGCTATACATAGTTATTAATTTGCTTACCAATAAGCAAACTTATATAAGAACAAGTAGATAAGTACAACTTCCTAAGGTGGCAGTTATCTGTTTGAACTAGCTTCTTTCAGTTAGGACTGGACTCTCACTGATGTTAGCTCAAGATGGTGGGGAGTTTCCTTAGAAATATTTCAGTGGGACAGCTAAGGGAGAGAATCTCACCATCATCCCCATACGGGAGCCATAGAAAGAATTCCTCATGAGTGTAAGGATATCAATTTTAGTTTCAGAAACCATAGGAGCAGTAAAACCTGGACTTTCAAGATAGTCATCAGCCATTAAATCACCACAATTTTCCACCCTAAAGCTTCATTTTCCTTTCGATAACAACTGGCATATATTTTTTCTTCTACTGTGTGTCTTTTCTTAACTTCTGCTGCGTCATTGTTTCAGCTTACAATACAGAATAATAATGACGACCATGGGTCATGAAGTAATAGAGCTCTGGTTTTGAATGCAAGCTCTGCAAATAACTAACTGCTCAGATATAGGTAATATACTTCATCTCATTAAATTTTTGGTTTCATGATCTGTAGGACAAAATAAAAATCGTAACCAGTTTAAATTTAATGAAATAATGCTAGGAAAAGAGCTGCTCTATGGGAAATGGTCAGTGCTGTTGAACCTTATTTTATTACTATTTGTAAGGACTATCACGGTCCTGACTTGACTCATAGCATTACCTGGAAGCTTTGGCATCCATGCTAACTTCTTTATGTCTGTATTACCCAATTTAAGTTCCCAAGAAAGTTATTTATTGACTATCATCATCCATAGCAGGACGCTTCATAGGTATATAGGTAGTCTACAGATTGGCTCTCTTAGAATCAGTCTTGTCCTAATGGCTGTGGGAGAGAGGTAGAGGTGAGGATGCAATAACTAATGCAAAATAAAGTCTCGTAATTTCCTCCTTTACTAGAAACCCCAGCCAGGGCTGTTTCACTTAGAAAGAGCTGTGAATACAACAGAGTTTAATTGACATGTTGAGTTCATTCACCAAGAAGGAATGCAGAAGATACTCTTTTTTTAAAGCATCAGTGACCTTATCCTATGATTAGCTATTTGTGTAATATTGAGGTTTGAAAGATGTTGGTATCTTACTGGTATATTTCTGGTATGCAAATATGGCCTGCTAAACCTAAGACACGGAAACCAACCAAAGTGAACCAAATATACACATAGTTAAAGGGTTTTGAACCTGTAGACATGTTTAGCCCAGGTTCATTTTGACGTATGGACAGAAAACTTGGTGAGTTTATTCTTACTGTATCCAAACCCACGATAATGTCCTCCTTTGAAAGACAGAGATACAAAAACAGTATAATTACTGATGGAAAACTAGAACAGATAAAATAAGAATAACCTAAGCTTTAATTCAAACCTCAAACCATAAGCCTAACCCAAGACTTTTTTTAGGTTCATATAGGTTCAGATAACTTTGGACTTTTAAAAAACATTTTTTTGAAGTGACACTTCTTTGTATATTTAAGAACAAGCAGGGTAAATATAGAATATAAAGACAACTCCTGTACAGAGCTTGGGTTCCTGGCTGGGCTTTTGCAGCTGCTTGCCAGCTGATGAGCTAGAACAAAGAGAATACAGGGGATGCGTGTAGGTAATCCAATTTAACACTCATTATTGACTCCCTGGAAGAGCCCAAAATGCTGTTAAATGATATGGAATTTAATCTTAAAAAAATAAAACTATGATTACATAATATCTAGTCAACAAGGGCAGGTGTAGATTAAAATTCCCCATCTGTATACATTTATATTTTTCTTGTTTCTTTACTTTTTGCCAAATATCAGTGGATTTATAAGAGAATAGGATTTTCTTTTTAACCTTCTCTATAACTTTTTTTCCTATTTTCCTCTTCTATCTCTCTCTCTTGTTTTCTCCTGTTCTTTTCTTTTCCTTCCCTTCTCTCCTTTTCCTCTTCCTTATGGACTAAATAAAGGCTGAATGCATCGTACTCCACTACGAAAGTTAGGGAGATATTATAAGACCCCTTCTTTGACGCCAGGAAGTACGTTACCAGCTATTTATTTTTTTCCTTGAATGGAGGGACTGCAGAAAACAATAATAAAAACTTATCCTGTATCTTTCTAATTTGATTTTAGAATAAAATATTTCTTACTCATTTCCTTTTTTTTTCATTACAACTATCTACGAATATTTATCACCTAAGCATCCTTCCTGATGAGACTATAATGAATATTTACCGTTTGTCTGCCTAGTCCTCTCTTTCCTTTCAGAAACTGTTTCTTTTCTCAAACTCCATGTGGTCTGATGAGAACTGCCACCCAGGCCACTGTTGATAGTTCCAGGTGTAGGCCCAGGCAGAGATGGCTAGGGTTATGTCATGTTTTCCAAATGAACCTAAAGGAAGAAAGGCAGCCCCCCTCCAGTGGCCATGTTCCTTGCAATATGGAGGGCGCTGGTCTGAGAATGAAGTCAACTGTCTCCGGAAATGGGGAGACGAAAGTAGAGGAGAGAGCCCTGGTACTATGTGTGCCTCTGCTTCTACTTGTGCCTGAGTCATGCCACACTTGACTGTCGAGAACATGTGACGTTCGTGGAAGTGTCAACAATATTTCAAGCTGTGATTGAGCAAAGAGTTTGGAGCACATTAAATTTAATTATTATTTCTGTTTGATGAGTTCAATAGCGTGGCTATCATTATAATGAAGGTGTCCTTAATAAAATAAAAATTGAGGGATAAATAGTTCAAGAGGGTGCTAGGTATAAGAGAAAAGCTGTGATTTGTTGAGATGAAGATCTGATTGTGTCACAGATTCTCAGAGAAAGAACAGGTGATTTTAAATACTGAATTGATCTAGTGTCAGATAGATTTTGGTTAAATTCCATTTCTGCCTTTTAGGAAATGACCAACTATGGGCAAGTTACTTGACCTCTGTATTTCTTTTCTTTTCTTTTTTTTTTTTAAATGAGACAAAAGTACCACCTAACTCGTAGAGTTTATTTAGGGTTAAAAATGCCACTTACAGACAGCCCTCGGGGGAGTGTACGGCACATAGTAAATGCTATATCAATGATAGTCATTGTTATTTATTAACCTGAGAGAGCTGTACCAGAGCGTACTTCCAGTCAGCTTCACTCTCTTTAGTGAAATGATATACAGATATAGTTTAAACCCGAGTATTCTTCCTCTGGCCAAAGGGAGGAGTAGATGCCAATTAAACTAAGCCCTTCAAGGAGAGTGCTAGAACTGAAGACAGCTAATGTGACACTGTAATGGGGTGGTGCCGGGGAAATCATAGAGCATAGAGAAAGGGAGGTGTTCGAAATTGATTAATCATACTTTGATGTGTCATCTCCTCTGATTATAAGAGTTAGGGTAACTACATTAGAGCGAAGCCTTATAAATTAAAGTCCTTCGATTTACGTGTGTTGTAATTTATGGAGGAACACCATCTCCTTTATACCAAGAGTCTGAAAGTTATCTCCTGTTTAATGCTGCTTATTCATTCAACAAGTACTCACTGAGCCCCTATCATAGGTCAGGCATTATGTAAGGCACCATGGTGCAAAGAGGAATTATGATCTTCCTCTCTCATAGAGTTTCCAATCAAATCTGCTCCCTTGGACCATCTTTCTGATGGATACTCATATCCAGGGAGTTCCCATCCATGATCCCAATAACTAACTATTCCATGATTGATTTTCCCCAAAGTACACACTGTGTAATTGGGTACTGGCTTTGTTTGTATCATCACAGGTTGAATCCAACTGAGAAATCATCATTTCTAATGTGAACCATTTCTGTTCTGTATTTTTCTTCACCAACCTTGGTAATAGCCTAGAAAATAACCTAGTGCCTTTACGATGCTGATTCTGATTGTCTACTTTTACTGTCAACTCGTGACATTGCCACTTATTTTCAGTGGCTTCTGGCAGCAAGCTCAGGAGTGATTAAATCAAAGCATAGCATCCCTTCAAAATGCTGATTTTGTATTTTTCTTCCCACAAACTTCTAGCTATGTATCAGTTCTACTTTTTGTGTGTGTATTATCATTATTTCCCTTTTCTTCAAAACAAGACATGTTCAGCATATTTCTAGAATAACATATTTGAGGGAGGCAGTGCACAGAGAAAGAGACTGGTAGTTTTAACAGTAAATTTGAAATGTTCAAAATGTTATTTTGAATTGGTATCAGGAGTCTCCAAATTACTTAATATAAGGAGAATTTATATATTAAAAAATTGCTGTGGGCAAGAGAACTATTCTGTAATTTCTATTTTGAAGGTAAGAAATTGACACACCCTGTTATAGTTGTATGATAAATAGTGTTGTCAAGGAGAGAATCCAGTCAAAATTTCTAGTCAAATGTGCCATCTACTTCATCATAATGAAATTGAAATATATGAATATAATAATGTTGTTCAATGAATCACTTGCTTCATTATCTTTGAGTTTTAACTCCCGTGGCCTAAGCAGGCTATTAAGCCAGGATTAAATAACATCACCCACTGAACTTTAGAACAATTTATGCATAAAAAAGACTCTGCTTTGTCCCACACTTAGGTTACCTGTGGCCAGCGAGAAGACACACAGAGACAGGTGGCTGGGCACATATATACACACACGCACACATGCACACACGTGCACAAATGCACATGAAAGAAGATATAAAGAAGCAAATGGCTAAAAAATAATGGCCTTTGAAATGACCTAGATTGGCTCACATAGCAAAAGAAATCTCTTTTCTCTTCAGAATATATTTAAATTTGGGGGGGAAAATGATGCGAGAGAGAGAGAGAAAGAAAAAAATAAACTAACATTGAAGCACCAGCTGTACTGCAGTACTTGAGTTGGGTTTGTTACGTGGATGGTTATATTTTAACCTCACATATACATTGCCGTAGCTCTCATTTTCATTATGTACATAGGAGTTTGCAAAGCTCAGAATGTTAGGTAGTTGCTAAAATTCATGCAGCTAGTGAGTAATAACCTCGAATGCACACCTCAGGTCTAATTGACTCTAAAGCCCATACTTTTATTAGACTATATTGTGTAATGATGACCAACCATTAGGATAAAATTATAGGGTTTTGTTGTTGTTGTCGTTGAATAGACTGGGGTTGACTATCAGCTTAGAATGTAAAAACTTTAGAAATATCTTAATGTTATATCTCTAGTAGTTTATCTATAACATGACAACCAATGGAAAATTCTTTAAGAATTTTCTGGGCCTTTTTTCTTTTATTTTGGTCTCCCCACTGTGGGATAAGTTGTGAGTTTCTTTTTGTAAATCTGTTTTATGTTTAAAGTCCATTGCCGAAGGTTTACTTATACTTATTATTTAGTTTATTTTTTGTATATTCTTCACTGAGACTTCAAAACAAAATTTATAATAATTATTAAAGAAATATAGAAACATAAATCTAATTTAATGTTTTAATAAATTTACTAGTATCATTTCTTCTGATACCTCTGCTCATTTTGCCTTTTATTCCTCCCATCAATGGAATGTGATTATCTCTTACACCACATCTTAGGATGTTTGAATGTAAAATTTAAGGATATTAGGGTTGATTTCTACATGTATAGTAAAAAGTAATGATTCAGGTAGGATGGGCTAATCAGCTCAAGCTTTACTTAAAGGAGGTAAAAATATGATAGGCATAATTCCATTTTGCTCAATTTCTCAGATGCTGCATAAATGAATATATTTTGAAGTCATTTCATGAGTTGTACACATCTTATTTTTGCAATTGGATTTACAAAGAACCCACTATCATACCATCCTAGCACGGGCAGGGCAGGGCCAAATGGCTGCTGGAACGAGAAGAGACCGTGCAGGAATTCTGCCTCCTGGCCATTTCAATCAGCTACAAGCTGAAATAGCCAAGGTTTCAGGGAAGACGCTGCATGAGTAAGGCTGTGTGTATATCAAGACTTCCCTTCAAACCCTTGCATTCTTTTCTACCATGTCTAGTGTACACTGTGTTCTCCTATAATTATAAATGTATGTTTCCCATCACCACAAAGACTTCTCATTGCTTGAAGAAAATGCAGCTTCAAAGAGTTTAAATTGTGAAGGGCAGGCCCCCTTCTGAGAGCTACCATTGCTTGGGGGAGATTCCTCCTCTAACTCATCCACAGTAATACCGCTGGCCAGCTCGGCTGGCTGCATTTTACCATGTCTAGATTGGCTCGAGGCTTTGGTGGTTTCGGCTTTTGAAAAGAGCATCTTTGAATTTTTAATAATTTAAATCTCAATACTGTCTTTTAAAAAATATTTTTGTAGCATGCTCCTTTACTATCGAAAGGCAGAAAGGGTTCCAGTCTTTTGTGATTCTAAACCTCACACACAAAGGATTTTTGAAGAAACTGGCACTTTGATTAGAGGGTAAACTTCACATGGAGACTGAGTTTCAGTTTTAAGTTGCTGAGAGTCAAAAGTAAAGTGACATGCCACAGAAGAAAGGATATAGAGATATAAGTTCAAAATGTGACGATCTATAAAAAACACATAACGTACTTTATGACAGTAGTAGTTTGAGAAAAAAAAAAAGTGCTACTTTTAACCATCTTTTAAAAACTCTCACAATTACACTTTTTGAAAGCCTCTCCAAGATAGCAGCTTCCAAGAATAAAGTCAATAATTATACAACCTTGTGCCAGGCACTGTGCTAAACTCTTTTCAGTTAATCTTAAGTAATCTTTTCAATTAACCTAAAGGTTAATTATACCATTTCACATATGAAGAAACTCAGATACATAAATATTGAGAAACTTGCCCATAATCACACAGCTGAAATGCTAGGGAGCTAGGTTTGGAAACCAGACCATGACCTGAGCCTATAACATTTACATGGCTTCAAAAAGTACGGAACAAAACACCTGAATCTACCTCTAGTAATTTTTGGTGGTGTCCAACATAAAAAATGCCTCCATAAATGTACTCTCACAGTGATATATCAGAACTGACTTATAATTCTACAAAAAGCAACGAAACTTTCTTAAATGAGGGTAACAATCGAGCAAGTACGATTCAGTGACTGTTTACCATATTGTAGGTAGTATGCTAAGTGCTTCACAGAAAGGTTCTCATTTCTATCCTCTCACAGCTTTGTCAGGTGTTATGATTTCCATTTTGAGTAGGTGGTGATTTGAGCTTAAAGAAATTGTGCAACTTGCTTAGAGGCACGTGGTAAGAGATAGAGCAAAAAATAGAATTGACACCTGCCCATTTGATTCCAAATTTCATATTCTTAAAGATAGCACTAAATTGCTTCATTCAAGGAAATAATCATAAACAGATCTACTATTGTGCCTACACATTGTATAAGATATTTTACTGGGAAGTTTTCATATGTAATTTCTTAACCTTACATAACCCTTTTATCAGTTTTCATTGTATTTGTTTTTCAGATGAAGGGATATTTATTCCTCAATCACCCTATTTTTTTTCCCCACACAAAGTTTGGAGAAAATAAGAGGTAAGTCCCGAAGACCAGAGAGGAGACTTCAACGTCGGTCTGACCGGTGTCAATTTTCCCTTAACCATTACATAACACTAGTAGGGCAGAGGTGACCTCTGTACTTCCACATCCGTGAACAACTAATCTAATTAATTATGATACCATTGGAGAAAAAAGATTTTCATAACCTCCTATGCTAATTCATGGAAATTTTCACAAACCAATCTTCACTGTCTAAAAGGTTATAGTGAAACTTTAATGTAACTAATATACACTTCTCTCTTTAGACTTCTAATAACCACAGCAACTTTCTTCCAATAGCAGTTATAATAATAATAATAATAATGATAATAATGGATTTCCATTATCTTTTTACTGTTCAAAATACCATTTTTCACAGCACTGCTGAGAGGCAGTATTATCTCTTCTGCTTTGGTAATGTGCTTGGTACGGAACTGATTTTAGCACAAACTTCTTTTATGATCTTATACTATGGTGTTGGTTAGGGATGAGAAAATTTTATTTGCCTCACCACTGAATCCACAATGTCCAGATAAGTAATATCATTTTTTATGGCTTCAAATGTTTTTAGATGCTCATTCTGATACGGTATTACTGACGACTTTGCTCCCCCAAACACAAATGCAAGAAAAAAAAAGTGCAGAAAGTTATAAAGTATTTTTTCCAACTCTGTGTAGCTTGGGGAAAATGGAAGCCATGTTGTGATTTACAGCAAAGTTATTCCTCCCAGTTTCAGGGATGTTTATCAATTTCCAAGAGCTAAAACCCACCATTGACTATGGAAACCTAAGCTCTAAAAGGGCAAAGGATTAAGCGGTAGAGATAGAGAGATAAAGAATCAATCGGGAAAGCCAATGAAGTCTGAGAAGTCAAGCACAGCCACAACATGACAGATACCTCTACATCAAATGCAAAAGGTGAAAAAAAAAATCCAAGCTCCCACGTGTGGGCGTTTTGTTTGAAACAGCCATCAATGTCAAATAGAGTATCCTGAGTCATTTTATCTCAGTGATTCACAAGCAGGTCTGGGCCATTCCGGTGAGACTTTGCTTGTGTAGAAAACGAGATAATAAACCTCAAAGCAGTCTGAGATCTAGTTTTGGCTTTACTCTAATCCTGGTTTAGATTCTGGCCTCATCTGTGATAACTTGCCCATCCTGAAATGATGAGGCTAGCACTACCAAGCACTGCCAAGCTCATCCTGGATACTGAGCTGTTTGACTACCATCTGCAGCCTTAAATAGACCCTTCACCCCACCCATCTCTGGGCCAATTTTTATCACGCACAGGTTGGAGTTAAGAAACACATCGCTTTAACAGTGTCAAACTTGGCCTCATCATTCTTTCTGCCAGTTCAGCCTTGACATTGAGACAGAGGCTTCTCCTTTAGTTTCGAGCCTCAGTCTCCATTTTGACATTCAGTTCAGATGACTTGATCTGTGCATTTTCTCTGCCTGAGTCTCACATTTAGTAAAAATTCCAATTTTCTCAAGATCTATGAGATTAGGAATTCTCTTAAATTTTCTGACACTAGTATTATGTTCCATAGACCACACGGGACTGTGGGCCTGTTGTCTTTTGAATAATTTATCAGCGTTTACCACCTGCCTCACTAGAGCAGCAAACCCACTCTCAACCTCCAAACATCACAGGTCTTATTGCACAAGTATCTGTAGATAATAGCATAGGTTCTGGATTCAGACTCTTGGGCTTCTATCTCCACCATTGCCTAAAAGGTGACTTGGGACAATCAGTTTCCCTTTTTTGACTCAGTGTGTTTGGCAAATAAAAATGAGGGTAATATAAATTGTCTGTTTCATAAAGTTGTGATTAAATTAATACAGGCAAAGCACATATATTATTCAATATATATTCAAAAAATGGTAGTTATTTCTCTTTAAAAATCATGTTATAAATAGATCTAAATTTTTATTCCTATTTAAGTATTTAATAATGTTAGATGTCGTTATGTTACTTTCCCTCATCTGCCATGTTCTTTTTCCAAAATTTACTTCCTTCTAGAACTTGACACTTCTATATCTAGGTCAGGTTCCATGCCCCTCCTCTCTGTCTGCTTCATTCTGCTTTAATTAATATGGTCTTGCCCAACTAGAGCTTAAGAATTAAAAAGATTAGGCCTAAGAATGGAGGAAGGAGGATATTCTAGGGTTGACAACTGAAGACTGACTCTATACTTGTAGGATCCTGGGATAGAGAAATTGTGGTAATGGTATATTTTATACCAAAGTCAATTGAAAATAATACCCTCTCCTATTATTCAGTCCAATGTGCTTCCTAATGCTATCAGAAAGGCAGAGAGGAGAGTCGTATATCATTTCTTCACATTTTCCAAGAAAATATTATCTCCAGACATACGTCCCTCAGGTTTATAGCCAAAAGCAGCAGATACACTGGCTAGATCATGATTTTTGTCAGTCCACCCGAGAGAAGTTACTGCCTCAATTTAAATTTTCGAAGCAGCAATATACTAATTCTGTTAGACTCCATGGAATGGGGAATAACATTTTCTTAATGCTGTTTTTAATTCCAAAGAAGTTGTCACTCTTACCTGCTGACATAGGAATAAAAGTCAAGAAAACTTATGGGCAATTTCCATTAATAGGATCTCTGTGGCAGAGAAAGGAGAAACAAAGCCAAGAAGAGCCATCAATAAATGCTTTAGTGTTGCTGAATCAGGAATTGGTAGTCTTGAAGGGTTTACTTAGCTCGGTTTCTGATTGAGGATTATAGCACTGTGGTTCAATTAGATAAAGCTTAAAGATTTCCTTTAATACTAATTTTAGTTTCCAGCTTTTTGTCCTGGTCTTGTGCTCTCTGCTTATTTTCTTTAATGCCCAAATATTTTTCCTTCCAAATCTAAACTTTATCAATGATGCGAGCTTGATTTATGTTTATAATTTTGTCAAGGCTGCTTCTTCTGAGTAAGAGAAATAAGATAAGTGCACATATTTACTACTTCTATTGTATTGAAATCACAAAACCTTTATAGACACCACTAGACTATATTCCCTCAACTTCAGTAAACTTCAGTAAGTTGTGTGCAAACTATAGGATTTGATAGACAGAACATCACCACAATTTGGTTCATGAGCAAAGACTTTGTAAAAACACTAACAAAACAAAAAGCAATGGTAGCTATAAGAAAATTTTTAAAAATCAAAATTGCTTAACTTGAAAGCAAGAGGAGAAAATGATAACGATGCTTAAATATATAGGATTGAAGAGAATCAGTCTCTTTCCTCCCCATCCCCAGCAAAGAAAAATCATGAAGGAATGTTTAGGTTTTCGTAAAAATGTTAGTTGAGTTATGGAAGAATTTCTTGACTTCAGAGAAACCGAATTCTAATTAATGACTAATTAATGGAGTCTCTTGATCTCCAAAGATGTTGAAACAACTCTCTACATTGGATATTGTATTCATAAGACTGTATGAAGGCAAGAGAATATATCATGTATTCTCTTCATGTTTCTCTAACTCTATAGTAAAAGTCCCAGCCACAATATATCAAGCCCGTTCCAGGTGCCCAGCACTTTATATTCATTATCTCATTCATCGTCACCATAATCGTAGGAGGTTCATATTACTAGCCTTACTTTTCAGATAAGGCAATAGGTTCAAGAGGTCTAATAACTTGCCCAAGATATCAAGGGACAGAGTTGAGACTTGAGCACAGGTCAGCCTGGGCCTAACATTAAATTTTTAATTATTCAGCATACACGTACTATCATTTGACCTCCATAGTAAAAAATGTCAGTTTAATTTTGAAATGTAATTTTGAAAAATTGTTTCATAATCAAGTCTTCTTCTACCCAGTGTTCATGCTCAGCTTCAAGTTGTAATTCCAGTTGCTTTTTCAATGCCTAATGTTTATTTTTTACATCCCCATCTCAAATATGAAGTCTAGTACATGGCCAATGACTCAACCATTTCAGCCCTATCAATATTATCTATTTGATATGTAACTCAGATATTGAAAGGATAGATATATCATGGGCAGTTCAACTGCTGGGACATAGAAACTGTTGAAACAAAGCTCAAAGCCTTTGATTAAGAAGAATCAGCTCACACCTGATAGCTACACCCCAGGCTTTTATGTCTACTTTTCTTACTTCCCTGTGGAACAGGCCTAAGTCACAACGACTCGGATTATAAATATTTTTCAGGGAAATGCCTGTCAGCTGCATAAGCAGGGCTGGCCTGAGAAAAGTCACAAAGTAGGTCAAGTTCATCTTTGATCTCCACCCAGCCATTTTCTCAGCATTATTGTCCACAGTCCATTTCAGCATTCTATCTCCTTCCTTCCCATCTCAATGACCAATGCTTAATGCGTGAGACAGCTTGATAAAACCTCACCTTTACTCTCCTTCAACTCCACACTTTACATGAAGGGCTTTACTGTTAAGAAATGTGCTCTATTACTTCATACCTGCCTCGTTTCAACATTAATGTCTTTCTGGAATCTTTTTATCTTGGCTTCACTCTCAGGCAAAGGGATTTCCACATGGAAAATTTTACCACCAGCAGGTTCAAGCTAACATTGTACCTATAGCCTGCTACCCAGGCAGAAAGGAGATACTCTCTTAGAAGAAACTATATATCAAATTACCAATGCCTGTACCATACCCTTCTCCAATGCAATTCCATTGGTCAAGGGGTAGGAGGACCCTGATTAGTCAACCCTAGGTCATGTGCCTTTCCCCAGGCAGGGAGTGAGTATAGTGTTAGACTAACCTAAAGTACAAAGAATAAATTTTACAATAAAAATGGATTTCTATTACCGAAATTAGAAATAAATGTTACCAGCAAGAAAAAAAAAAAAAAAAAAAAAGCTTATCGGTCCTATTTCGTGTATTCTTGGCTATCTTTCTTGTTTTTTTAGAGATCTTTATCTTTTATTTTCCTCTTTGTAGAGTTGTTTATTGAACAGAATTTTAAGTCTAGGGTAGATCAATTATAATAAAAATGAAAGAAGAATTTAGTGTTTTAATGTAACATATAACCTCTTTTTCATTTGGGTAATGGGCTTTCTTTTAAATAGGTCATGCCAGATTGTGCTTTAATTTTATTCTGTTGATCATTTTATGTTATTCATGAAAATTCAAATTTCTCATTTCAAGTATACAACTAAATATTTTAAATCATTTGAAAGGCAAAACTGATCATTTCTGTTTAAGAGCTATAAATATTACATTGAACCAATTGAAGTAGCTGATATTTGATTGTTTTTGCCATACATGTGTGGCAATTTCACATTTACCATCTGGCTGGGTACATAGGTATATTTTTTATATGCTCCATGTGTTGTGATGTTATATTCATTAAATTCATGACAGTTTTTGGTAAAAAATAATAATAATAATAATAAGTTAATCAGATTAAAGTGATTGTTGGTTTTCTGATGAGTCACTTGTTAATCAATTCAATGATTACCGCAGATTAAGTGATGAGTAACAGAACAACTTACCGAATAAGTACTAGTGTTATTTGATCATTACAAGTAATCAGAATAGAACTTTGCATCAAAGGCTTCGTTCTCTTTTTCTTCCCTCTAACAGCGAGATGAGAGTAATCATTTAATAATTTAATCTAATGCTCAGCACTTTATTATTATAATAAGAAGAAATAATTGTATGTATTATAACAAGCACAAGTGGTTTCTTGAAATTTAAGACACAGCTGTTTTCTGTAACTCTTATAACATCTTTTTTATTCACATCCACGGTAGGCTTTCTTAGAACAACTTGGTAAAAATAAATATTCTCAATCCTCAATGCTCTCAGCTATGGGTTTGTGCTTATGTGAATGTTATAACTGACAAGTAGGAGCATATGCATTTACATCGCATGATCTTGTGATAAAAAATGATACAATATGTTTTAAATAATGCATTATTTCATTAGGTTTCCTTCAGTGACATTAGTGAATTCCAGCTCTCTATCATCATTCAAGAGCATTTGAAACTGAATGTTCTATGAATATCTCAGGAGATAGGTTTTACATATTTTCTGACATGCAATGTACATTAAAGGCTAGAGGCATTTTAATATATGAAAGTATTTATACATCTTAAATTATGGAATAAAAGATCACTTAATAAACCATAACATTTTCTGAGCTGATATAGACTTCTGTTTGACATAGGGAAGAGAAATAATTGTTTTAATGAAATTCTAGGCAATGATGTTAGTGAAGGAACTGTACTACATTTCAGAAGGAAATTGCATTTGTGTTTAGCCAGATTGCATGTCATATAACATTGACAATATTTTTACAGATGGAGGTTGTTTCAAACTGTACCATGGTTTAAAAGCATGTATTTTTAAAAGCCAACCTGTTCTATTATATTAACCACTGGTTTTGTTTTTATGCAAAACCTGAAGTACTCACATCTTGACAAACTGCACATGACTCACACTGGCCTCTTCTGCAACTTTCCCCATTTTCTGTCGTGGTCCTTACTCACACTGTGCTTACTCAGAACGTGTAGGTCAATGAGTATTGCCATGAAAGACAAGAAAAAGAAAAGCTTTTCACTTTGTAATGTCTGTCAACATACACAAATGAGATATATTCTGGAATTTTTAGAGAAAAGGCCATGTCGGTCAACTCAAGCTTGGCATAGGATCATGTTGCTCCTGCCAAATGAGACAATTAATTTATTTGAGTGGAATACATCAAGACTGCTAAAGAAAAGTACTTCTATTAGATAGGATGATACTTATTTTTATCTTATAAGCACTATGTCACACTTAACTAGGTACACAACATCATACAAAACACCTTACAAATAATAAATAATTCACTCAGTACTCACAACCACTCTGTGGAGCAGATAATATTTTTATTTCCATTTTATAAATGGAAGAACTAAATCACTGAAAGGGTAAGTAACTTGACCAAAGTGACCCTGTTAGCAATGACATCTGCTTTGGAAAATACTGTTGAAGCACTTCCTTGACCAAACCTAATGAAACTTAGTTTTAATTCTTATGTTCTGCTATCTTGGTTCTAAGCTTGAACCTCAGTTCTAACAGCTAGATTTGGGCTTTGTGTCTTTGTGCATGAATTCCTAGCACCCTGGTGGTTCTCAGACTAAAATCCTTTCTCACTGGGTCTACTGCCACCACCCATAAAACTAAATTTCTACTCTTGGCCTACACTCTGCTGATGGCCAGGTATCTGATGGATGACTTATCTGGTCATTACAACCTATCACTTGGAAGCACTTCCTTTTTTCTTGGGACTTCCAGTTATCAACTTTCTATTAGACTCCTATTCTGACAGCTCACCTGAACTCCCATCTATTTACTTTCTTTCTTTGGTTTTAATTATTAAAAACTGCAATGACTCAGGATAATCAATTTCCAAAGTGTCTCTATTAAAAGCCACATCTGAAAAAAAAACCTTCATATCTACTTGCCAACTTGTAAGACATTTCAAGTGATCAATTGTCATTAAACTTTTTGCCTTTGTGCCCCTCAAAGAATCTTTAGTCCCTTTGATTCTCTTACACATTTAAAAAAATTAAACCCCAGATTCATTTAGATTTCACCTATTTTTCCACTAATGTCCTCATTTTTGTGCTAGGATCTCATCCAGGCTTCCACAGTGTATTTGGTAAATTGTGACAGATTCTCAGTCTTTCCTATTTTTTATAATCTTCATAGTATTGAGGGAGTACTGGCCAGCTATTTTGTAAAATTCTGATTATTTTTATGTTATTCTCATAATCAGCTTGGGTCATTTGGGGTTTTGGAAAGAATATCCTAAGGGTAAGATGCCCTTCACATCACACCAAATCACAGTGTACATGAGATCCAGGTGGCATCGCTGGTAATGTTAGTGTCCATCAATCACCTGGCTAAGACACTATAAAGTTGTTATTTTTTTCTCTTTCTATACTTTATTCTTTTGAAGCAAGTACTAAATCTATCTCACCCTCAATGGAGTAAGGGGAATTTAACCCTACCTACTAAATGGGGGAATATTTATGCATGCTAAATAAAACTCTTTTCATACGTTTTAAAAATTAGCATCTAAAATTGTTCATCTTTAGTTTAAACAGTTAGAAAAGTTGCAGTTTCTACGATATCATAATATCGACATCTTTAAATGAAACAGCTACACTACACTTTAAAAATAATCCAATAGAATGAAAATACTGTGGCCATTTGATAGTCACTGTTGCATTTTTAAATGTCACATTAAAGAGCTGTTGTTTTAACAGTCAGGTATTTTACTTTTTTTTTCTTTGAACTCATATTCCCCTTCCAATTTTCTTAAAGAAAATTTTAAGTAATCTAATTCTTGAACTATTTTTATTGATGCACTTTACATTTTAAGTGTATTTTTAATTTTAAAAGTATTTTGTGACTGTATTCTAATTGTCAAAATATGTTATCATGGATTGAGTTTTCATTGCAACTGTTTTTAGTAGACAACTGATTGTAGCAACATAAACATATTATAAATTTAAAAGTAATTACTAAACGAAATGACCAAATTTACTACAGAATGTCCCAACGATACTCAGGTACAAAAAGTACATCGTTTTTCATCTAAGCTTTTTTTTGGCAGTGTATAATGTTCGACATAGTAAGATAAAAATGGTTTTAATATTTCCGTAATTTGTATAAAATGTAGTATTAACCTTGAAAATTTTCAGAAAATAAGATCTACATGAAGAACATATCATATTTGTAATAATTATATAAATATTAACATTTATTTTGCCTTGATAGCAAAAGAAGGTATTAGAGAATTTACAAACATGTGCTCGAAAGTAGTAAAAATGTATGGTTAAAAGTAATTTTCACAAAATTATTACAAATACTTAAAATTTTTATAACTATGATTGTATATCTCTTGAAACTATCTGAAATGTAAACTCAAAAAGGTAAAATAATATTTTACATTGCTAATTATATTTGCAAAAAAAGTGGCACTTTCACATGTCATTTATGGAGGTACTTAGTATTTAATAGCAAAATATAGTAATTAAATTCAGTCATTTAGCAAAACAAATATGGTGTAAAGAAATAGCTTTATAATTGATAATAATTTCTAGGAATTAAATGTTAATTACATGTTTTACAAGTAAGAAGAGTACTTTATAATTTATATACTAAGATATCTTTTTCACAAGGAAAATCATTTAATTTAATAGTTACAACTGAGGAATGCTTCATATGTAATGTTAGAGACTCACTGAAAATCAGTCAGGTTCAGAAACATGTGGGGTCAAGAATATTTAAGAAACACTAATGGTCAATGAGCCAAATGATGTGAAAGAATGTCTTAGTTTTGATTAATAAAAATGATCAAATAAGCAGACAAAAACTTTTAATTTTATGAATGTAGCAATGAAATAAAAACTAAATTTAACTTCATGTTTAGAATTCAAATTGCTTTCTTCATGATTTAGGTTCTATCTACTAAATTAATAGAAACATAGGTAATGACTTATGTCTCATTTTGAAAAACTTGCATATACAAGAATAAATGTTTATTCGAGCAATCATTCATTCATTCACTCAACATACACTTATGATCTTTTTTCATAGATCTTACAGCTTAGAATGTTGTCATTAAACAAATTAATTCTAATTCGATAAAAAATTAATTGCAATTGTGATAATTATGAAAAAAATGTGTCTTGAGAGGGTGTTTAATTGATAATAAACACAGAAGACCATGTTAAATAAAACTTTAGATCCTCTCCCAAATCCCAAGCAAATCTTCATTCTAGCTCTGAGTTAGAAATAATTCAAGATTGTTTTAAAATTAAAAGCCGAAGACACATTTTTACTTTTTATGTGTGTCATCCCTCAAACTACGTGTTGTTCTATTCAATAATACAATTCAGGTGCTAAAAATGAACCTAAATGTAGAATTATTTTTATACAGCCAGGAGATTTGTTTGTTTGTTTGCTTATTTTTTGCTGGATCATGTTCAAAAAGATTTAAAGTAAATCAATTCTGATTAATTCATCATTATATCATAATTAAGACAAAATATTCAGGAGATTTTTACATGTAGATGTTTTCTGACTTTCTCAGTTAAACAAATATTTTTGAGACTTTTACACATGTATCATTACATATAACTCTTGGCTTACATGAATATTAAGCCTTAAGTCTAAACTAAAGATAACAGGGATATGGTTGTTTTTTAAATTAGCCACATTCTCAATAAGATTTCCTAAAAATTAGACCTGCATCTATTAGTAAGGATTTCAAACAGTTGAAACATGCTAAAAAACTGTCCTTTCAACTAGGATAGAAAGATGAAATCATTTTCAGGTATTTCACACTCAAAAGAATTTCAGCCTTTGCAGCTGTCAGTCATAATTTCTTAAATTCTATTCTGGAATAGAATACTCAGTTGAGTGCTTCTATTCAGGCTCAGATTTATTAATCATGCACATTGTAAGAAAATAATACTTCTACCTGTTTAACCATGATAATCTAAAAGATATAAAATATGCTTGTTTGTATTAGATTAAAGATATTCTTTGCGGCTATTGGTCATGAGCTAGTTTGAGGAATAATGGATTAAAAATAAATTAGGAATTCATTTCAAGAAATGTCTCTGATCCTTTTTAAGTCTCTGATATGATAATTTTCTGACTATTTTATATTGATATTTGGCTGGTTTAAATCAGTCCAAATTTTTGCCAAATTTCTCATAAAGGAAGGCCCTAACAGTCTCTGAAGTTACTGAAGACGGCATTGTCAGAGTCAGCTATTTCCTAGAATTCCTTGGGAAGTCCTCTTACAGAAAGAACGTGAAGGAAGCCAGGTCATTCTAGGTACTGTCATCTTAGAAATATTCTTGTCAAGTTATGTGGTGGATAAACTGACATACTGTTGAGAGATCTTTTGTCCCCCAGGGAGAAAAAGACATTCCTGAGGGTTTGCTGAAATTGCTCACACATTTTACTGTACACTTTTATTTTATTTATTTATTTTTGACAGCACCAAGGTTTTTAGGGAATTTAAAATAATTTTAAAATAGCATGAAAATATTTAGGAAAGCATCTTCATGGGGATAAGGTGGAATATATAAAATCTATCCAAAATTTAGTTTATTGTCTTAGCGCCAAACTGTGGCTAATTGCCAGTTTTGTGAAGGGCCTCTGATTATTGTATTAGCCCCGTTTATTATAATCAGCTTTTACTCTACTTAAGTATGAATTCCATAATGGTCATATGTCATGATTGGGGTCTCCAGGATAGTCCCATAACATTTAAGAAATTAAAACAGAAACATCTTACTTTAAATAACCCAAGTATCAACTGGGGTCACCCAGGTACCTTAGCTTTACATAAAATCTACTTAAAACTACTATCCCACATGCAATAGAAAAATAAAACACTGTCTCCAATAAGACCGGAAGTTCCTATTTACTGCACCCATTGAATTCTCTGAAACTTGGCTCTTGTTACTGAATTCTTCCCTCTGCTCTGCATTCACATAGGGATTTGTGATAGAGGCAGGGTGTGTCCCAGTGGTTACAAAAGGCTTTAACTGGCTCCATTATACATCCCTGCTAAATGGGTTTTGGCCAGTGCTTCTGAGAATTTCTTTTTTTTCTTTTTTCTTTTTTTTACAGGGCCCAATCGCTACCACATTTCCCTTTTATGTAGAGCAGTTTAGCTATCTCACGACTATTTTAGAATCCATAACTGTGCAGGCAGTCCTGCAAGTCTCACTCGTGTAAACTAAAAAGAAAACTTCATTTTTAAAAAAAAAAAACAACTTATTTTTCTAAGGGAAAAATACTGTCCCGAAGCCTAAGGCATATTTTCTATGACTAATTACAAAAGAAACTTAGACCTTAATCCTGTGCACATTATATGATCCAAAAGAAGTAAAGTTCAAACAGGCTTTCCTATAACACCTAAGAGTTCAAAACAAAACCTTTCAAAACATGCTGATAAAGATAGGGTGATCTGATACAGCCTTCTGGCCTATTTCAGCACCTGAATCCAGATTTATACTGTGATTTATCAAATCTCCCTTTGCCATGTGTAATTATTTCAGTTTCATTCTTGAGAAGCAATCATAAAGTGAACTTAAACTCCTTAACTTATCATAAACTTATCATCATCTAGTCGTAGACTCAAACTGATCCGTTAAATCCAAGTAGCAGATTCAATCGTGAGCCCTCAAAATATTAAAAGACAATGTTCTCATGATTTGGGGGCTCTCGTCAACTACTGGTAGTTATTTCCAAGTAAGTGAAGATACTGTTTTCTCAGTTCTCAGACACAAATTTTTGGCGTAAAATAGTTAAGGAAACCTTAGTCCTTAACCCCTTCCCACTTATGTGCCTGATTTCTTGAGCCAAAACTCATAAAAGAACCCTGAGTTTTTCTGAAAGGCACAGAATGTGAGTTGGGGGTGAGGGAGGGATGGTGAGCAATTTTATTTGTTTCTCAGCTCAGATTCTCTGTGAGAAAGTTAGGTTTGACAGATATTTATATTAGCCAATTATCTCACTTTTGCCCACTTTTTCCATTTTTAATTTATATACTTCCCCAAGTGTAAAGCATATGTTATTTTTGGCTGCCAAAGTCCTTCTCCGATTCCTGTGCATTAATTTCTACGCTTGCTCCACCTTTTGAATCTAATGTTGAACTAACATCAACTACAAGGGAAACAAAGCAACCTCTGAACTTTAGCTGTCAGCATAAGTTGAAGAGAGTAGTAATGGGAGCAAGATGTGGCAAGGGGATGCTGTTTTTGAGGACGGGGCCTCACCAGTATGGCTGCTCCCTTCTCTCTGGAGAACAACCCGCGCTCCCCAACTGTTTGCATTTTTTCACTTGAGGAGGAAAAACCTTAATAATCCAGTGAAAAATGTGTCTCGTAACGTTGGATTTTTCCACATACGCCATGTCCTGTTTTCCTGAGCCTGATCATCACTAGCGTTGGCCTCACAGAGCAAAATTAAGTATTCAGAGTTTAATAAAATCAAGATCCCAGAGTATTTAGGGGCGAAAGTAAAGTTCTCTTTGAAATCTTGGCACCTAGAGAAAAGAGCATGCCACAACTTTGCCACATAGTGTATACTGTTTATTTTAGCAGTCATCCAAGCTACGTGCACCTTTGGGAGAGAGGAAGCTATGTTCCCTTAAATCTCATATAAAACATTTTAAAAAGCACCTCTTTTTGTCCCAAACAGGCACAGAAGAAAAAGCAAGTGAAGTATGTTTTAATGATTTGAAAATTAAGTTCCATTTTTTTAAACTATCTGTCTTCAACCGGCCCCAAAGATAGCTTAGTTCAAACACACTTATGTGTTTGCCTTAAAATACATCTCTCATTAGATCAAAATACTCTCTCTGGCCTTTCTCAAATGAACTCATATAGAATCTTCCATGGAAGCAATGTATTGTCAGCGAGGAAGAAACCTGGAGAAGGTTTATTAACCTTTTACACCCTAAGCTCAGGCTACACCCCATGTCATGATATCATGGAACTCATTTCATACAATTTTTCTTACATTTACTATCATTGTGTTGTCAGAAATTAATTTTGGGCTTTGATGTTTTCCCCTTTCATGCTGCAATTTTCTACCATACTTGGCTTTTAGAGTATTAAACTCTCAAATTTGAATTGGTAAACATGACCTTCTCTAAGAAAAAAGGATCATTAGGAAAAGTGGACAATAAGAACTAGCAAATCAGGAAAAGAGTATCAATAAGTAGTCATTTCACATCATAAAAATAATTATTTCTTTATAAAAATTTTAAGAGAAGAGTTCATTCGCAGTATTATAGAAAGCCAATGTTTGCGAAGAGGCATGAAAGGGATTTATTACCAGTTTTTACATGGAGCCTCAGTGTAGCCAACATTTTCCTTGATAAATCAGAGCTAAAAATCCTTGAATTCTGCTGTATAGAGACTCTGGCTGCTTATCCTCTAAATATCTAAAAAGTGTGTAACAAAATTGAGGTCAGAAAAAACAGTCCTTTGGGAATCTAGAAAGCACAATGTATTGTCTTAATCAGTTTCAGATCCAAGCTAATAGGCCTTTGATTCAACAACTATTAATTGAGAACTTACTATATAAAAGACTTTCACTGTTAGACATACAAATGAATATATTAGGTTATCTGCATTAAAGAAGGCAAAAATGTTTGCAGGCCACGTAAGACATATACGTAATTATCTATACTAAAAATAAGTATTTTAAGTTTCTAGCATTTATGAAAAATATGCTACCTGCTTCTGTGGAAAAGAGAATTTCAAGTGATTACAGAAAGAGCAAGTTTTAAAGAGTGAGTGACAGTTGAGCTGAGCTTTCAATGTTGTCAGGATTTCAGCAGATATATTTAGCATGTAAGGAGGTGGGGATTTCATGCAATGACCAGATTTACAGTATTTCAGAATTGGGAAGTCATTAACAGAAATGTTGTAGAATGGAAAATATCGCAGCACAGTTTGAAATTTGGTATATTTATAGGCAACTGATGGTGTGAATTGATTTATGTTAAGTTTGCCAAAGAGAGTCTTTGAATCTATGATGGTTGCTCTATTATCCTTAAAAATTCCTTGTAGGTATCATTATTCTCTGTGAATTGAGTTTATTCAAGTATCAGTCTCATGGGTACTACATGACACCCACCCTTGTTCTCTTATGATCTGAAGCACATCAGAGAATGTTCAACCAGTTCAGATGGTTAACTCCTTGCCATTCTACTGTGCAACAATGGCAGAACAGGTGAGATGCCATTATTTTTGACTCATGACATAGCCATGATATTTTTCCCCTAACTTTTATAATTGAAGCTGTCTTCTGTGCTTATGAGTTTTTCCTTAGCCTGTTTACCATGCAGGAAGAGACTAATCCTCTGTGGTTCAATCATTTTCTTCCACATTTTGGCACTACTGCCAACACGTGCATTGAGGTCCCCTATGACCATCAGGTTGTCAGATGGTAGAGCAGCTGTGATGAGTTTATCCCAATCTCTGTAGAATTCCCCCCTCACTGAAATGTATGACAGTCAGGATGTTTGCATTGACAAAAGAAATAAATGGTCGTTTGATAAGTCCATACGCTGAGCAGGCACACTAGAGACAAGTAACCACTTAAATACCCAATGCCTGAAAATCCTTCTCCCCAAAGTCTCATTTCTCCTCATGATATGTCTGTAATCACTAGGGAGAAATACTCAAAATATTTTGTTTCTAATATGATTCTTTAACAGAAGTTCCTCCTCATATTTGTGCAATTAACAAAAAAGACCAACAGAGAGCCATATTTTCATGATCAGCCTCCCAGTGTCTGAAACGACCCCACCCTAATTTACTGCCATCTTGGAGTGCTTTACTATCTGTTCCAAAGGGGGAAATTAACTCCTTTACACTTAACAAATACACTTAGAATTGCAAATTGTGACTTACTGGGGACCTGTAGCAACTTAGCAACAAATGAGACTGAATACTTCTGCAGACCATGTTGGGTGGGGAAGTGAGGCAGGCTTTGGATCTCTAGGGAGAATCTTCAAGATCTCTGGTCCATGTTATGTCCATAAGGCAGGCTCAGAGTCTCAGGAGGATTGGTGTTGCATTCATTAAGGTGTTTATTTTATTTTCTGTCTCTTGGACTAAGAAATAGGACAAAAAACATATGTTAAGGAAATGGAAGACATTTCATAGTTTACAATATTAGGATTAAAAATTATAATATTTATTGCAAAAAAAGTCTCCAATTACCATTTACTGGGCAGAATCTTTGCAAGATGTATGCAAACTAGAAACGGAATTTCATCTTAAACTCATTATATTCCCATAAGAAGCCACATGGCTGGACTTTAAAGCACAGTTCTACTCTTTAGTATAGTATGAGCCTTTATTTTTTGATTTTCAATTAGAAAAGCAACTTCACTCCATGTAGATAGATTTTAGAGTATATATAAGTAGATTTCAAGTTTCATTTTTTAAATGAAAAATGTAATACTAATTGAGGCTAGTAGGAAAAACTGGGGACTAAAATCAATTTTTTTAAATTAATAAGCTTTTGATTTCAACCTCCTCTGTGAAGTGAATTTTTTGAATTTTCTCATTGAGAATATTCCAGATGCTTTTTTCATGGCATCATCTCTAAAAGGAGATGACTTGGGAAATGAAAAATAAAGTCCTGACTTGCTAATGGCTGCTAATCGTTCAAGATTTTACTATATAGTCCTTCTTGTGAAGCAAACTATAAGGAGGAAGAGAACAGAACTTCAGTTGAAGTAATAAATTAAAGTTTTTTGTTTAAAGTAGAGGAGCTGGTCTTTCCCTACTTTGATGAGCAGAGAAGGAACTGTTCAGATCTTCAGTGCTCTTAATGGAACCAGAGGTTTTGAGGAACCTACATAACATCCTCTCGTATGCTATCTGGGGAAGTCTTTTTTTCATCCACTTTATTTATAGAGCATCTATCAGTCTTCAGGCTGCTTCGTTCACTGAGTTCTGCTTTTCTGTATAAGATATTGACAAGATTATGACATCTGTAGTCCGATGGTGGGCAAATGTTTTCCATAAAGGACTAGATAGTAAATATTTTTGGCACTGTGGGCCATCTAATCTCTGTCATAGCTATTTGACTCCGCTATCGTGGCATGAAAGCAGCCATAGACGCCATGTAAATGAAGGAGCATAACTGCGTTCCAATAAATATTTACAGCCCCCAAAATTCTTCCATTGTCTAAGGTCATTTTCCACCCTAAGGTTGTAAGCTGATCAAGCTGCAGTGTCTAGATTCATGCAATTTCTAAACTAAGTGGTCCTTTCTGAAAGAAGGAGAATAGGCTGTGTGGTAGTGGCAAAGGAGAAAAGGGAATCATTTTCCCCGTGCCCAAGAGAATTGGCACCATTATTTGTTTCTCTCTTAAAATGTCAATATGATTTAGAAATGCATGTTTAATCAGGAAATTAAATTATCTTAAAAAGGAATTGCTAATGGAGATTCTGTCAGAATCCCTACTGTCATTATTAAATGGGATAGAACTGCTCCCTTCAGCATTTTTCATACCCTCATTTGTCTCATCTACTGAATCTTACCAAAAAAATTCTTTATTTTTCGTCCTATTGCTAAATCTTAAAGTGAAGTAATCAAGGTAAATCTTTTACCTTGGCCTCTACCTACAGTTCCCTTCTTATTTCTTCTGAGTAAACGAGCTTTAAAAGATGATGGGTTTGGGCTCTTTTCCCCTTTTTGGCTTCAAACATAAAAGATGTAATGTGTTTAATGGTCATCAACAAACAAGAGGCATATTCTGACTCCTGACTCTGGGGCAAAAAAATAAATTAATTAAAATTAAAATTTAAAAAACCCTGTAGAAGAGGTAACGTGGGACAGGAAGGAAGTTTTGGGAAGTTGAGCTGGGAACCACTCTTCAGCCATCACAAAGGGTCAGGCTGGGGGAGTCGCCTCGGTCTTCTCTCCTCTATGCTACTCTTGCTGGGTTCTTTGAGATTTCAGAGAATTTTCTCCACTAAATGTATTTCATGTGACCACCTATTAAAATGAGTTACGCTTTAGCTATTCTTTCTAGAGTCTAATTGGGAAATAATTTTAGAGCTGAAAAAAACTTCACGGCTAATCGAATCCAGTGGTTGGCAAACCTGGCGGAGCATGGATACTGCTCAATGTCTTTGTTAAAAATGAAAGTTTTGGGGCCCTGAAAAAATTCTGGGCTGGTTGAGGGATTCTTGATTCCAAACCTGGACCCTAAGTGAGTCTAATCCCTCCTCTAGCCATGGGCTATAATTAAGAAATCACTGATTCAGTTTGCCTTCTCATTTTAAAGATGAAAAACTATATTTTGAGAGGTTGAGCTGCCCAAGTTCATACAAGCACTAAACAGCAGAGCTGGGCTCTGGGTCAGTAAATATTGGCAGAACTGCAGCTACTTCTTACTGCTGGGACTATGACCACTTCCCTTATCGGGAATAGTAGTGCTCTCAAAGCCACACTTAATATTCTCAGCACGGCACTCCAGGCATCCAGTACTGATGGAGTGAGTTGTCAGGTAAGAAAAAACTTATTTGTTACTCCAAGATAGAACACCAGAGTTGCAGATACACATTTTTGAAACAGATGCTCTGGTATTTTACGTTTCTATCAGAAAAAAATGGAAAACAAATAGCAAACACTGTTCTGATATTTTTTAATTGTCCCGGTTATGAATTATGACCCTTTAAGAATGAACCTCAATGTTTATGAGTCATCGATGATTGGTTGGGAGTCAATAGGGTTATTCTAAAATTAACAGAATAAATGTTTGTGGTGTTTAGGTGCGAAAGGAGAAACTTCTTTGGAACACAGAGTATTTGGGAGGGATAATGTCTGAGAATATTCAAATTGGTGCACATAAGCTTTAATTAAAAACTTCTCACGGACCTTGCGGGTAACAACAGACTGATATAAGGATACAAACTCAAATCATTTACGCTGGGTTGTAAAGCATCTCTTTAGTAATGTAGGCTGCTGTCCTAAAGCAAGAGGGTAGGAACATTTTGAGAGACATATAACAACCAGTTAGTCTAAACAGAAGATATTAATAAAGTCTCCGCAAACTGTGGAAATCATATGCCAGAATAATATATTCCCAAGAATCTGGGATAGGTTGTCCCAAATGAAGAGAGGAGAAACTCAAGTTTGTAAACTGTATCTTGTAAAACATGACAGCTTTTAAAAGGACCAAACATTAAAATGGAAGCTGTCTCGTGGTCTACTCATGTCCCAAATCTGTTGCTGGTGGTCCTCTAGGCTGTAGTTCTGTTATCAGTGAAAAATTATCCCTAAACATCCTCCATTTCCTTAATTTAAGGCAATCTGACTATTTACATTAAACAAACACACACACACACCACACACACACAACTTTTCATCATAAATCTGTCCTAGATTGCATGTTCCTTAAGCAAAAGCACTGTCAGGCTCACCATTTTCATCGAGAATAACCCCTGTACTTGGTATACACTGGGAGCTCAAATATTTGTTGAATGAATAAATATTTGTCAATTGAGTAAGTGGATTCCTATTATTAATTTTTTTTCAGACAATACAGTTATTGCTCTTTCTGCCAACAGCTTCTGCTTTTCCTTCCCAAATTTCCCTCTCTGGTTTCTTAACACCTTTTATTCAATAGTGACTTATCCATGCAGGCAGGGACCAAAGGGGCTAATGCTGTCGTAAGAGCTCCATTGGGTCCCCATTATAAAGTGTATTTGTCCTCTGGATAGAAACAATCTCTTCAGGTTTCTCTTTGTCACTTGCACATTAAGTCCAATAGTAAGAAAGAAAGTTCACAAGGGCGATAAATTAGTATGCTTCTATAGAGGCTGCGGTCATTTCGAAATACTGAATTTGAGTTGCCATTGACCATCAAATCCTCCCTGGCCTCAGCAGTGTCCTTGAAGAGTCTTCCTGTCCTTCCTAACAGCTGTCTTCCTGTCTTACAGCAACTGATTTGTATCCATGGGTCACTGGTTTTGACTGGCCGCCAGGTCCAGTACGGCTGAATTTATTTTGTCATTTGTTAAGGAGCCACAGTTTCTTGACTGTATGTTTAGCAGGTTTATTGAATTAAGGTTTAGGATAATACACCAGAATAAATAAATGAGTATCTCATCTCATACTCAGGGGAAATGTACACATACACACTAGGTCAACAGTTGTGGGAAAATGCTAATGCTAAGAGTCTGAAAGATGAAGACACTTTGGCCTAGAAATAAGTAGTGAATGAATGCTCCTTATATATAAATCCAGGAAAAATATAAAGTCCATGTTATAAGTAGCATTCTTCTGAAGAGTAAGACTGACCTTGAAAACACAATTATATAAGTATGTCTTTATCATATCATTCTTCTTTCTCTTTCCTTTATCCTTTCCCGGCTCAAAAATAAATATACATATTTGTATTTATTTTCCTAAACATGAATACTCATGGCAGTTTATACTTGTCTGTGGTTTCTTCAGTGATAAATGTACTGTGATATCCACTCTTTTAATTGTATGTCCATCATTTTATGTTAAATGTAGCATGTAGTGTCACATGTGAAAACTACCCAGCTTCTATCTATGATATTCAGAGCAGGTCCAGAGTTTGTATGTTGTCAATAACTTTGTCTAACCATTTATATTAATTAAAGGATTTTGACTTTAAAATATAGTCTAACCCATCTAAATTACCTGACATTTATTAACCAATCACTACTGAAAACCTTCCAATCCATTGGCATCATTGGGGGTTATGCTGGAAGAGGTGTGGCTCCCAGGTACAGGGCTGAAGATGGAATGCAAAGCTGGGGTATGAGATAAAGTGTCTTGTTCCTGTTCATTGACCTATCCCAGGATGAAGTCCTGGGGTCAGCACCAGTTTCCAGATTGTTATTCCCTGAGATGCCACCATATAACCTGTCGCCTCATCGCTACTAAAAAAAGAGAATGTTCTGAAGTTTAAAGGGCTCATTTCCTCGTTCTAAACCTTCATGCACAAAAAAATTTAAAAAAAAACAAATTCATCTATTTATTCAGTCATTTATCAAACATACACCGAAGGCCTGCTGTGCTCCAAGAACTGTTTTTGGCATTTGGGATATGGCAGAATATACAACAGACAAAAATACCTGGCCTGGGAACTCGCACATTTAAAAATCTTGGTATGGCCGCTATGTTGGAATGGCCGCTGAGGGGGACCAAAGTTTTTCCACCCCCAAATGTGACTTTAGGGGTATTGATTTTAAACTAGTTATTAAGAAACGAAAGACTTGAAAACCTTGACTTTTGCCTTTACCGGACTAAAAAAATTCAGGTAGAAAAGCCTGCTTAAAGGAAGGGAACATGGCCTTAGCATTATAATATAAACTAAATGTGGCAGAGAGGGAGCAATCCAGCAGAAGTTAGTTGTTAGATTTCCCTCTGCGTCCCATTGTTTCTGGGTGACCCAGCGAGCATGCATTTATCACGTTTGCTCCTTCTTGTCTATCTGAGACTTTCCTACCTTTCCCTTGAAATCCTAGACCCCTGTCCCCCTTCTCCTTCGTCCAAAATGGCATATAATTCTCAACTGCCCGATGTGCCTTTGGGTCTCATATCTTTCAGCACCCTCAGATGTACATCTGTAATAAATTTTGGACGTCTCTCCTGTTTATCTATCCCATGTTAATTTGATTATTAGCTCCATCAGAAGAACTTAGAAGATGAGAGGAAAGTTGTTTTTCATGCTCCCACATTGCATTTTAAGTTCAATAAATCCTATTATTTCCTGGTTCTGTGTTTGTGCAATGAGCAGTAAGTGTGGTTAAGGAAGCACAAATTTTTCAAAATTATCGCTAAAAATATCTCCCCAATTACTCATGATGATGCCTAAAACCACATTTATATGGTTATCATTTTGAGTTATCATTTTGATTTAATCATGATGTAAATGACTGGGAGGAATGGCTTCTTCAGATCCCAAATAGGATCCTCATGAGTGCTAGGGAAGAAAGGAAGCAAAGAACAAGCTGGAGACCTGGTGGCAGAGGGGGAAGGGCTGCTGGGTGAAGAAAAGGCAGTAACTGGAGGATCGGGAAGTGTTTCTGAAGCCAGCTTGAGTTCTGCTCAATTTTTATCTGGAACTTCAGCAATTTCCTTAATCACTTGTAGACAGTATTCT
>NW_011888835.1:5041245-5043350 GCF_000151845.1 Pteropus vampyrus
TCTCCTGTTTATCTATCCCATGTTAATTTGATTATTAGCTCCATCAGAAGAACTTAGAAGATGAGAGGAAAGTTGTTTTTCATGCTCCCACATTGCATTTTAAGTTCAAGAAATCCTATTATTTCCTGGTTCTGTGTTTGTGCAATGAGCAGTAAGTGTGGTTAAGGAAGCACAAATTTTTCAAAATTATCGCTAAAAATATCTCCTCAATTACTCATGATGATGCCTAAAACCACATTTATATGGTTATCATTTTGAGTTATCATTTTGATTTAATCATGATGTAAATGACTGGGAGGAATGGCTTCTTCAGATCCCAAATAGGATCCTCATGAGTGCTAGGGAAGAAAGGAAGCAAAGAACAAGCTGGAGACCTGGTGGCAGAGGGGGAAGGGCTGCTGGGTGAAGAAAAGGCAGTAACTGGAGGATCGGGAAGTGTTTCTGAAGCCAGCTTGAGTTCTGCTCAATTTTTATCTGGAACTTCAGCAATTTCCTTAATCACTTGTAGACAGTATTCTATTTCAACTAGTCTCTCAAGGCAGATTTCTGTTAAGAGGTGTGTCCTGGAGACACTTTTAGAGAGTCTTCCCTTTTTCATCTCTCTCATGTTTCTATTTACCAGTAAGTTCTCATGCATGGTCTGCTTACATGGAAAGATCAGTAAGGACCCACGAGAGTAGGTGAGCCATGGAGAATAAATTTTGAGTTTAGATATGTACAAAACAAGCAAAAGAGGCCTGTGAACACCACATGCAAATCACACGTACACTTTTGTATCCTTCAAACTTTACTTCGTGCCTGACTTGGTCACTGTGGGCCCCAGGTCTGGTTCGTCCCAGCTCCGGCTGCGATCCAGGCTCGTGGTTAGGGACAGGACCCCAGATCTAGTATGTTACATTAAATGCAGTAGTGTGACTGCACTTAGCTTATGTAAGAATGATTCAGCTTGCTGTATCGTGCCTGTGTGGCAGAAGGCCACTACTGGTCTCTAGCATATATAAAGCCCACGTGGGCCCCCAATGCAGAAGCACGCCCCGCAATAAAGACTTAGCCTGCCGTTTCGTTCTAATTTTGGCTCCTCGTGTGGTTTTACAACTGGGTGTCTCACCATCGAAACTGTCCCTTCTTGATCAGCTTGGCGCTGACAGTCACTGAGTCCATCCCACCAAGGACTCACTTGAAAAACACCTGACTCTGCAGCTTCGCTAATTTATAATTTTATGACTGAGAAATTTATCTAAAAGAATGTTTTTAAAAAGAAAGTGATGTGATCAACAGAAATGCATTTTCCTTTCTTTTTCTCCATTTCTGAAACTAGCAGGTTCTTCAGTGTTTTTATAATGCTGAAATGTTATAAATTTTACAAGTATAGTCAAATAGGCCCAAAGGCATTTAGAAAAAAAAAACAAAAACAAAATTAAAAACAAAGAGCAAATCACCCTGATCTCTTTTGTCTTTTAAATGGACCCTGGACCTTGTTTCAGGTGGAGATGCCAGTGAATGGATATCCTCAAGGATTTATTTTTGGACTCGATTTAAAATGTGAGTAAGAGTCAAGATGTGTCTATCTCCCCACATCACCTAGGGTTGTATGTTGCCTTCAGCAATGGACATGCCATTAATCTATTACTGATCTGTGACTCTTTTGACTTGAATTTTACTAATTTCATTTGTTCACCTCCACCTCATTATTTTTAGAGATTAAAAATGAAAAAAAAAAATGTTAGCTTTAGTTTTTAAATTCAGGGATAGCCCAGAAGTACAATATAGTAATTTCTTATTTCTTTTGATGGTTGTCCCATTTGTATAATAATTCTCTCTATATTCTTTTGTACCCTTCCCCACATAGATGCACAACTCATGTCTGTATGTTTCATGAGAAGGAAAAAAATAGTTATTTCAAGTCACTATGGATTTGTGAATTATGATTTATTTTAGTAGCTTGGATTTTTCCTGTAAATAAGTGATTATATAATATGGGTATTGTAGGGGTCCAGAGTGAGTCTCCCCATGGTATGCCAACCTGGCATGCGGAGTATTTTGAGCTGAAAACGAAGCCCAACAAACTCAAAAAGAGATTTTTACCTCCCTTCCTCTTACTTGCC
>NW_011888835.1:5044240-5047843 GCF_000151845.1 Pteropus vampyrus
CACACACACACACACACACACACACACACACACACACACACATACATATATAATGCAAATAATTTTAATTTCATCTATAGTCTAAATATAAACATAAATTTGAAGCATTTCTCTTTAAGAGACATAACTCACTTATGGGGGGCCACTGACTGGAGATGCTCCTTGTTCCTCCCACGTGCAAGAGGAGCTGGAAATGCTTTTCCTGTTGGGGAGATGACATTTCTCTACCTGACAAATCCCTGTTCAATTGCCGCCTGCCATATATAGCTGCCGCCACCCCAGACTTTCTGTGTCTCATTCCCGTCCACATCCTTGGGTGTAAAATACATCGTGGCCAATCCTGCTTTCTTCATCCTATCAGGAACACAAGGGGAAAACATTTTCTGGTTCTTTATGTGCCCAGATCAAGAAAGGTCAGTTTTCAGCATACCCCGAGAGGTAAAATGGGGTGTTAGAGATGTATTCGGACATAACAGAATGGGGACCTGAGACTTGGAAACACACACAACTTCTGTTTCAGGTCATTTAGAAAGATTTTTGGATTATAAGAGTTGATGGTGGACAGATGTGTCTCTATAGTTCTGAGCTTTTAAAAGAACCTTGAAACAGCTGATGAGAGTTCAGGAAATCTACATCTATCATTATTCAAACAGACCCCAGGGAGAGTGTTTTTTGCTTTTTTCTCAAGAGCAAGGGGATGGATGAATGGAAAAGCACTTATGAAGTGACTTAGAATAAAAGTGCTGCCCACAGTACATATACTTCATCAGGCATTAAAATGCAACACTGCAACTTTCTTTAAAAGATAACTATACAACTGACTACACTAGCTTAACTAAGACAATAAGCAATGCATTCCTCCTGATGTATCTTTAGAAGCATATAAATACAGCAAGTACTCAAAGTAGTGATAGGTTCTTGGAAACTGAGACTTTAAGCGAAACAATGTATAAGAAAACCAACTTTACCATAGGCTAACTGATGTAAACAAGAGTTGAATCCCACGGCCTATTGCTGGTCACAAAAACATTACCACATTTCTAAATAAACACCAACACACTTTCAATATTAAACATTAAGATAAATGAGAGCTACATAGGCATTTAAGAAAAATGAATAAAAACACGATAGTGATTTTCCAATCCGTTTATTCCACTTCAGGGTTGGGGGTGGCCGGAGCCTCTCCTAGCAGCTTGGGGTGCAAGGCAGGACCCACACTGGACAGGACGTTCTTCCGCTGCAGGGACACTCACACGCAGCAGCTCAGACTGGGACAATGTAGACACTCCCACTCACCTCGTGTGAGCATCTTTAGGATGTGAGAGGTAGCTAGAATAAAAAGACAAAGGCTTCTTTGTCTTTTTATACTCTTGTCCTATATCCAGATCCAGGAAGATATATTGAGAGATTTTGCACACAAGTAATTATATCAATGATGAATTTATAAAACATCAGTCACACAGAACCTGAATGGGAAGCATCAGGTTCTCACCCCAAATTTGCCACATTTTAGCCACACGAGCTTGGATTTTATCTCTGAGCTTTAATTCCATTTTCGAATCCCCAATTCTATCTACCTTACAAACCCACTGGGAAGATCTCATAAGATGATGAATATGACAGTGCTCTAAGAGCTGAGAAAAGCTATGTAAATACAAGACACTATATATTATTATTTTTATTGGCTGTCTCTTAAGGAGCAGTCCAGGCAAACAGTAATGTTCCAAGAGATTAAGATCTCAACTTTGCATCTCAATGAAAAACAGCACTTCCAGGACTGAAAGCCCCTTCTAACATCTCTCGTGGGGGGGAAATGCCTTCTACTTAATCATCAACATCACCACTTCCTCCGCTGAGAGTGATATCTGATGATGGATCACCCTAGAAGTCATCTAACTTCACCCCTTGCTGGGCTGAGGAAATCAAAGCGGGTCACAGCGTTTGTTTTAATATGGGAGAAAAACAAAAATCAAGGTTCATAAAAAAATGAACTTTGCCAACATATATCTAAATGTTTCTTTTTCACTCTTTTCGTATCCAAACTTGATCACCCTGTTTTCTAACCATAATCTTTCACATTCATCCTCTTTCCTTCTATGTAGTAATGAATAACTATCATTTCTTCATGTATTGATTCATCCCACAAATGTTTGGTGGAGACCAACTATGTGGTAAGCAGTGAGTTGGGTCTTAGATCACATGGTGGACATGACTTTTGTCCTCACAAATATATAATCTAGAGTCAGGTAGAGGTAAATACAATGTGACAGAAAGAGGCAGAAGGTACTCCAGCATATGTGTATAATTAGACCAAGGAAAGAGAATATTTGAAAAAAACTTACCCTATGACTAATCTCTGCTCATGCCACTACCAGGCTGAGAGCACCTAATCCGTTTTAGGAGATGGACATACGCTTCTAAGAGGTAGTAGTCACATCCAAACTGAGTCCTAAAAGTGTGAGCAGGATTTAGTGTGGTAACTTCATCCTTATTTTCTTTGTATTATTGTATCTGTGATCTCATCTTTTTGATTGCACTTCCTCCTTTTCTTCTCTCTTTTGTCCTGTAGCCTAGTACTTTCTATTAACCTAATCCACCATCTTTACTTGGCCACAGATAACGGGCATTCTAAACCTCCATAATAATTGTAGTTTTAAGAGTTACTTTTTTTTCAATATCTATCAGTTATAAGCCTGAATTGAAATGGTTTGGTCATATCTGAATTATTACAGGAGAAAACTGATGATGTTAATGACATTAAGAAAGCTCTACAATAAGTGACTATAATGCCACTTTGTTGCTTCTCCCTGTTCTCAATAAAACATTTCCCAAAAGCCCTTCTTAGGAGCCTCTGAGCCAGCACATTCTAACTGCATCCTGCTGACTCTTAAGGGTTCCTTTGGAATGTTCCAAAAATGTTAGATGGAACTTCTTTAAGAATATTTTAAGTGTCTTAAGGTATATAATAAAAATGATAGATGTATTTTAACAGGTTGATGATATCTAGTGCCACATTGATTTGTGCAACCAGATGATCTTATCTGGTTTTTATGCAAAACTCAGAGAAATTTATCTTACTACCCTGCAAAGCTATTTAAAAGCTGCTGTCATTGCATCTACTTAATGTGTGAATTAGGATTTGCTCAATTCTACAGGAATAAGACAAAATGTAAACTGTCATCTATGACACTCATTTTCAGATATATTATTTATCAGAATGATCTCTTTATTTTAACTGGTTTTATGACACAAAATTATTATAAATTTGAACCTACAAATAGTAAAAATGTTTTTATACATTGGGGTTCTATCCTAGTTTTTTGCTTTAGAAAAATATCCCTGTATTAAATATGTTTGAAAACTGTTGATCTGAGCTCTTGTCCTGCTTCATTTTTCATGGACAGTTATGCTATCTTAACAGGGTTTGAAGCTTTGTCTTATAAACACAATACAAATAAAAATAAGCTGCTGTTGTTAAATCACGGGGAGTGATTTTTATCTCCCAATGCTTCTCCCAGAAGCAACAATATTGTTTGTTGCTTTTAAAGATGACATTGATGCCTGATGTTTGGTCCTTTTCCTTTATTTAAAAATTATTTATAT
>NW_011888835.1:5048893-5051253 GCF_000151845.1 Pteropus vampyrus
TTTGTGAATTGTCCAGTTGTTGAAATAGTTTATGGGTACCCAGACATTTTTCATTGTCTCTAAAGTTCATAATTTAAAAAGTTAATTCTATAAGTGCTATTTAAGTGTGTCTGGGATCAGAAGTCTATAAAATGTACTTTGCCCCTTAATAAACCATGGGGCAGGAGCTATTTTTTATTTGTTATCATACCACCCTATCAGAAGAAATGTTCTGCTCAGTTCAAGTGTAAGCAATAAACATGCAGATACTTATATCTACAATCTGACTGTTATCTCGGCTCCAGATCAGAATGCCATTGACTTTGGAGGAGCCCTTCCGATTTGTTATGAAAGTTTTCCAGCCATCTGAGGCAGGAATCCTTTCTACTTGATCAAAGCGGGAATTAATTTAAAATCCAAACTCCTTTTTCTTTTGAAATCAGTGAAATTTAACTGGACTTCTGCTGAAAGAAGTCTTGCAGTAAATAAGATACCAACCAAACACAATATGCAAACAAGAACAGTTAATTATGTTTGAAGGCTATTTCATTGATAAGGAATCCATTTTTCTGTCAAATTCCTAATAAACTTCCAAAAACTAATTTTTAGAGGAACACATTCATTTTAGGAAACACTGGCATAGGGTTCACATAGCACACCTAAGTAATAGTCATGCAAGGAGTAATCCAAGGCCAAAGATGAGGGCAAAATGAGCTGAAAGCTTTTCTACCATAGAGTACCATTATAAGTATGTCTACTTATAATGAAGTAAAATTTTAAAAAGTGTACATAAAATTCTATTTAAGTTTAAACTAAATATTCTTGGTATTTAAATAGTCATAAATATACTATTTTTTGTTTCTTATTTTGGGGTAGCCTTAGAACTAGTCTACATTATAACATTTAGTGCAAACTTATCCTAATGATTCCCCAACGGTTTGAAAATTGTCTTCCTTTAAGAGTGTTATATTCTCCCAAAAGCAGCATAACCAGAAGAGAGACATTATCCTATTGTCTTCTATGAATCTGCACTGCATTATTTTCTGATAGCATGAACTTCAGTAATTAAAATATATGGGATTTATTTAAATTCATTTGGCATTGAAGACATTTCCCAGTTGTTGGAATGTGAAAGAAGACAATAATGCCACTAGGCATTCTGTATTATGTTTCAAATGACTATGAATTAAAAAGGAAGCTGACTCTATGAGCTAATTAAATACAATGGCCTAGTGGATACTCTGCAATTCTGAGTTGAGAAGATTTTGATGAATTGTGAGGATGCACACGTAAGTAAAACCAGACAAAGTATTTAAGGTTCAAAATAGTCTGCTTTCCTCCAACATGTTGTGTTTTACTCTAGCTATTCACTCATAAGTAGATGAAAATATTTCACATGCTCCTCACACAAAGTAAATACTCAATAAGTATTAAATATTTCCTTTATCATCATTATTATCAAATACTTGTTATAATTTCTGTAAGAACGGATAGAACCTGGATGACTGTTAAAGAAAAACTGAATCTATAAATTTTTGATCTGAATGTTAAACTGGTGGAAACTCAGAGCTCTCCTGTGCGTGCTATGTAACATTAGATAAATTAAATTTATTGGGTTTGGGGCCTGTGCTTTAAGAAAGTAGCTGCCGTGTGTCTCATCTGTGTTCTCTAGATCTTTCAGCCATGTTGCCAGGCATTGACCTGTTGATGTACAAAACTTTGTTTTCTATGTATGAAAAAGTTACTTAGAATACTTGGGATCACTCCACGCCATTTATTTATTATGTGCATCTTCTGCTTACAGATTCATTCCAACACTGCGCATGTGATTGCTCATGTCAATGAACTTTAGCTTACTTTCCATAGAGTAAACCAGCAGTCCATATTGCTACAAAACCATCTAACAACGTAACGACTGTTTGTCATGAAAGTCAATCAAGGGAACAGGGACTCAAAATGTACTCCCACATTGACAAGGTCTTCTGACAGAAGAATATGTAACAATCCATCTCTGCCTCATTCAGGAAGTTGATCTCTTTGCCGAAGGTGTTGCTGAAATACCAAATGAAAAACTTTGCAAAAGAAAGATGACTCCTCCCAATGGTAAGAAGTTCAGAAACACACAATCAGACATCTGTGCTGAAGTGACCAAAATGGGTTCTCTTCCACTCTTATATAAATGCTCCCCCCAAAACCATTCTATAAATAAGAACGAAATTGCTCATAGATTGTTCTAGAATATTTGATCCTAATGTATTTGAAACAAGTCCCATGAAAGGAAGTGGGAAAACTGCATTTCAATATCAATATATGAGCCCTAAGAGGATAATTCGAATAAAAGAAATGTTGTGTTGGGGGAGTTAAATATCCTTATTTTTTTT
>NW_011888835.1:5052278-5091994 GCF_000151845.1 Pteropus vampyrus
AAAACATCCTGCCTATTCAGCTCCTTGGATAAATACATACTCAGGGCCAAAGCACCTGCTGACTGATTTCTCTAATTCACATTATAGCCTTTGAAACAATTCTGCAACCTCCCTGCTTGCCCTTAAGTCCTGCCCCAGGTTATTTGCTCTGACTCTGTTTTCTCAGCATGCTTAATAGGACATGCACGGATGCTACCAATGGCTTTATTTAATCCTTTGCTGGTGCTGTGTAATTCCAAATATACATATATACATATATATATATACACAACTCGAAACCAAATTAAATTTGCCTTTCCGTTTGTAAAAGCCCTGAAGACTCTGAGATGGAAAGTCGGAGCAAAATAGTGCCTCTACTTTTATGTCATATGTTATAAAATATCAGACAAAGGCAAGTTAAGGCTTTCTCTGTTGTGGTCGTTGCTGAACTAGTAGGAAAAAAGTCTATTTCTGACTCAGGATGCGTTTTTTCCATTCCTTTGCCCCTCAACCTCTCCAAGCACTTCTGGAGAAGAGAAATGCAGGCAGTCTGATCACTTGTGTGTGGACCTGAGGTGATTTTTCAGAGTATGAGTTGCTGTTCATGCCTCGAAAAAGTGAACAGTGAGGTATATAGAAAGGCTCTTTTTTTCTTGCCATGAAGATAGCTTTCTTGCACCAGCTCCCCTGACAAAAATAGACATCTCTACCTGATTCTAATTGCAGAAAAGTTGGGGGAAAAAAAAAAAAGTACCCATGAACACTATATACTCTTGACTTATATTTACCAACTAACATTTTGCCAATTTGGTCTCTCTCTGCCTCTGGAGATCGATCTATCTGTATATCTATCCACCTTACACATTTTTTTTTCTGAATAATTTGAACAGGTTATGAACACCATGACTTTCACCCAAAAATACTTCAGCATGTATCACCTAAGACAAAGGACATTCTTCTATATAACCACATACTCTTGCACCCAAAATCTTTTAGACACAATAATTTTATTTAATATACAGATTCCATATTCAAATTTCTACAAATGTCCTAATTTTTCTTCTGATTTACGAACCATTCAAAGATTATGGATTGCATTTGATTGCCATATCTTCTCTATCTCCTACTTTTTATAACACTGAACGTTTTCAAGAATCTTGGCAAGTTGGCAGATAAAACACCTTACAATCTGCCTAACTGCTTCCTCAGGATTAGAGTAAATATTTTTCCATGGATACTACATAAATAATGTGTATTGCCCGTTATGTCATCTTAGGGAGCACATTTTGCCAGCTGTCCCATTTTGATGATGCTAACTTTTGTGATTTGGTTGAGGTCATGTCTACCAGATCTTTATATTGAAAAAAAAAACAAAAACTTTTTTCTTTCTTTCTTTCTTTCTTTCTTTCTTTCTTTCTTTCTTTCTTTCTTTCTTCTTTTCTTTCTTTCTAATTAGTAATTTGTGAGTGACACTGTGAGACCTTGTGAAGATGGTTTCCTAGCAACAATGTACTCAGTGGTTTTCACCATCCATTGGTGATCTTTATCTCAGTTAATTATTAAATTAAGATGGTTATTTTCCAATTTTGTCATTCCTTTTACATTTATAAACTGGTTTTCTTCATGAAACATAATATTTCTTCTTCCCTTTTTCTTTGGTAGCATTGTGAATGCAGGAATCTTTTTTTATTCAATACAAACAATATTGAATATATATGAAATACATATGCCTACATAAAAAGATGAATTTTATATATTAAAATGATCAAGTCTGAAACCTACACCTAGATTCTTTTTTTAATTCTTTTAAAATCAATGGTCACAACTAACACAGAACTCATGAAATATTTATTCCATACTTCTATAGTTGTAAGGTTTTCAAAACCGACACAAAGAGAAATGAGGTTTTTGTTTCTTGGAACTCAATATGCTAATCAGATGGACAGTTGGTTATGGGAATTTTCACTTATGGAGAAAACAGAACTAAGCATCGAATTTGGCAATTTGGACCATGACAGTTCTCTGCATTTTCAGGAAAACAAAAGTCTTTCATAGTGAGAAAGTGAGTTCTCTGGGAAGATAAAAATAAGAAACTGATTAAGTGAAATGAAGACAGAAAGAAATCCCAAAGAACCAGCCAACACACTAATAAAAGAAACCCAGAAGCAATCAAAATACATAATTTGACGTGTATAGGCTTATAAGAGTGCCGATGGTGAGCGGTGCATTTTTAATAAGAAAACCAGATGTGACATACATATTATCCAAGTCCTCTTTTTTTTCTTGGCCTGCTACAGTTGCATAGTTCCAAAACCAAAGTGCTATATCAATATGGCAGTCTTCCTTCGTACAATTTTAGGTAACCCCTAAAGGTGTAGCTTTTCTTAATTATAGACTTTAGAAATTTTTTACAGCAAACATCATCTGCTTTTAGAGTTCAAATAACCAAAAGAATGTTTTTCTCCTAAAAAGATTACGAGTTCAAAAGAAAGGTCCTTAGTTATTACGTTTTGCTTCAACTTTCATTTACCAGAAATTATTATATCATTTTTTCACTGTGAAATGGTATATGAACCATAAGTATAAAAATTCGTTTTAAAAGATTAATGCCAAAAAAAAAAAAAAAAAAAAAAAAAAAGAAAAAGGGAAAGAAGGAAAGAAGGAAGGAAACAAAGAATGGGAAAAAAGGAAAAACAAGAAAAATAAAAAATTTTTTTCTCAAGATAGCTATTGAGTGAAGTTAAAATAACAAAGTCAAATAACTTACTGGGTGGGTTCACACACTGTCGTAGAATGCAATGCTGATGTGACGGTATAAATGGTTTATGAACCTTGCAGAGAGGGAAGGAGACAAAATAAGCAAGAGAACTTGAGAAATGGAAGAGTTCTAGAACAGTGAATGAGTAGAGTCTGGAGAATGACCTGAGAAAAGAGGTTATGAAAGAAAATTTAAAAGGTAATGTGATTCTAAGGCAATCTGCACAGAAAGCTGGACAAGCATTACATGGCTACAATGCGCTTACCTGACCACCTGAGAGAAACCAGGTTATTATATCCAGAAATTAGGTCCCAAAATACAGTCTTTAAAAACACTTAACATAGGGATACCACCTTATAAATAGGTAAACTGATGCAATGTAATGCAGTTCAAATTTAATTAATACATATTGTGTTTGATCAGGTCCCCTTTGAAAGATGCTCTGACACTGCATATTCTGATAACTAGTTCCTTTCCTGGGCTGTAACTGCAGTGTCCTTGTTTGAACAAATAGCAATGAATGCCACGCATTCAAAGACATGTTTGCAGTGAATTAGGGTGTAGGATTGTTCTTTGCATTGGTCCTATTCCAGGAAGCAACTGACTCCTTTCATAATGGAATCGTCCTAAAAGGATAAATCAGGGTGACCCACTTGGAGGCTTTCTAAAACAATGGCTACATCTGCATTTCTAAAAAGAAAAACAACTCAGAATATCCCAAATCAGAACCATGCCCAGAAACAAAAAATATCCACCTCAGAAAAAAGGGTGAGTCCTGAGAGGCATTTTAGTAGCCTGTCACGTCAAGCTGATGATAATTGGTTTTAACTGGCACTCCCACCAAAGCCATATCATTCATTACCTTGTCAGAATAAATCTACCTGCCGTGTTACAGGTTCGATTAAGAAGCCCTTACCCTTTGTAATCGCATCTTAATCTGAATTTGTGTACACTCCTTTATCCAAAATGGGTGCTTTTAGATTACATATTGCCAGGACTGGCTGTTCTTATTGTAAACAGTAGTCTAAAGGAATTTAGGCTGGCATTAGGACTGGTCCTTTTTTTACTATAGCTGTCTTCGAATAAATCCCAGGGTATTCAGTATCATCACCCATAGGAAAAATAAGTTACCTAGGATCACTGGCAGAATGATTACTGTTTTAGTCATGCCTTGTCACTGGGACACCTGCTTTCTAAAAAATTAATTATTTCTCTCCTTTGGCTTTTTAAGACAGCAGAATGTGTCATATCAAGACTTCAGTATGCTTTGCTCCACATGGCAATGAAAGTGTTTACTGAGTTCGAGTTGTTTGTACCCATAAAATGTAGTAGAAATCTGAACTCTGCCTCATTTCCAGAGCACAGCTACCAACTGGCCTTTGCAGGAGCCCATGTGGTTGGAAACAAACGCTAAAGTGATTTGGACTTGAAAGCTCCTGGAAAGGGTTTAAACTACTCCAGAGGGTGGGTGGTTTGTTTGGCAGATAGAGCGACTGGATAAGAGGCTGTCTGATGAAACTCTGTCTGCACCAAGAGGTGGGAAGACAGCTGACAGTGAGGGTGTGCTCTCTGCCAGGCACTGTCTGTAATCATTATTAAAAACAGTGACTACTTCCTGACACCAGCTGTGTGCCACGTGCTTTATAGTCATCTAAAATAATTTTTCAGCTGAGGTAGGTACAAAGATTCCCATTTTTTCCACTGAGGTAACTGAGGCTGAGAGGGTTAGGCAGGTTATCTAAGACTACAAACCTTGTAAATTGGAAACAGGCTTCAAATCTGGTTACGTCTACATGTAAATGTTCTTTGTAAGTTGCCATATGATTGAGTCGCTTTTTATGATCCTTTTGTGTTCAGAAGGGAGTTAAGAGGGGAAGGTGATACTAATACAGAGAAGAGCTTTTGAGACATAAGTGGTGTAGAGCAGCAGGACATAAGAGTTTTAGCAGATGGCCTCTGTGTAATGGGAGCCCGCTCGGACTTTCTCTTGTAGGTACTAAGGGATCACTGGCATGTTTTAAGCAGGCCTGGTCAGAGGCAGAATGGATGTGAGCATGAATGAATTGGGAAATTTGTGATCAGTTGGTTAAGCACGAGAGCCCCAATTTAAAAAAAAAAAAAAATGCAGGTAGAAGAGGCAGGTGGGGCACAGTTGAGAAACATCTGACATGAATTTGGATGGTAAGGCAGCACCTGACCAAGCAATGACCAAACATTTCCATTAAAAAAGGGTGAGTGAAAAACTGACGTCTTTTAGTTTGAGATTTTCATAAAGATGCTGTTCTTATATTTTAGATGGGAACATCTTAGTCTCCAACAAATAACATAGAACCAAAAATTATTTTTCAAATTGGTGGGAACATTTTTGGGATAGAAGCTAACTGTTTCCATCCAGTCAGCAAAAATAGCATATTTATCTAAGAAAGAATGACTGCCCTATGATTCCACCTTGAAGTAAATGAGAACAATTTGGACAACCAAAGCTTTCACTTAAACTAAGTTGTGTTTTAAGATTCATTATTCGTTAAACATCCTATAAACTTTATTTCTCGCATTTTACTAAGTACCATGATTGAGTACCAACGCAGATAATTTTTTCGTATTGATTTGTTGGTTTATATTATAAAAGTTGCATATGAAAATGCTTTAGCATCATTTATAATAAATATTGGGTTTATTAAGTTAGAAAGATACTATTTTGGTTAAAACTTGTAAACAATACTAATTATTTCAAGTTATGAAGCAATAGGCTAAAATAGCAAATAAACTTAAGACGAGTACACAAGTAGTTATTTTCCTAAGTAGAACATTCATTTTTTTTTTTATTAAAAAGAGTTATTGGGCCCTTGCTATATGCCAAACCCAGCAGGAGGAACTGGAAATACATCAGTGAAGAAACCAAATACGTATCCTCATCGGGACTGCTTGCTAGAGTGAGAAACAGGTAGTAAAGACATTAAAAACAATAAAACAAAACTCCTCTAAGTGAGCGGTTCTAAAGAAAAATAGACCAGAATAAGGGGAAAGAGGCCGATGCGCATCACTGTTTTAATTGGAGTGTTTCAGATTGATTTCTTTAAAGCAGGCACCGAATGGCCTGAGGATGCCAGCCTTGCAGAAGGGGTATTCCAGGAGATAAACAACAAATGCAAAGGTCCTGGGGTAAGTGTAATTTTGTAGAGAATGAAATGAAGAAGGTGAAGAGTGGTAGAAAATAAAGGCAGAGGCTACTCAGGAGCTATCTATCTCAGGAATAAAGTCCTTAGATTTTGCTTTAGATAAGATGGGTAGTTAGTTGTAGGAGGGTTTTGAGCTAGGGAGTGACACGAGCCACATTGTGTTTCAGAAGCATCACTCTGACTGCTCTGTGGACAATAGATTTTAGTGACAAAAAAGTTGGTATACCCATTAGGAGACTATTACAGTGGTATGGGGCACAGCGAGGCGGGCAGTGACAGGGGTGGTGATAATTTATCAGACATGATGCATCCTGAGAATGGAATGTAGATAAAAGTCTTTTCCTACTATAACTTTTGTAATTCCCTTATGTCAAAGGAGAAGAAAATAGAAAGGAAAGATAACTCAGAGAAGTGTTAAGGTATTTATTTTTTAAAGTTATTATTCTCTTCCTATAGGACAAGATTTTACAATATAAAAACTCAAATTAGCTTTCAACTCTCCCGTGAGACTGATACTCCACTAATTATGCTTATTTTTCAATATAAAAAAAACAGCTTGAATAAGAGTTAATAATGATAATTCTAGATTACATTCATTGAGCACTTACCATGTGCTGGGCACCACGCCCATAGCTTTCCAGATTTTATTCATTCTTCACAAGAACCCAAAGAGAAAGCCACAATTATCTATAATATCTCCATACTAAGTAAACTGAGGCTCAAAGAGGTTAAATATTTGCCAAGGCCACACAGTCAGAAAATATGCTCTCAAGAATCAAAGCCAGGTCTGCTTGACATTGAACCCAGCTCTCAACGACTAAGCTACTGTGCATATAAATGTATTAAAACACAAACAACAATGACAACAACCCAAAATCCTGATTTTGGTATTCCAAAGGACAGTTTTAACCAACATACACAATTTTTTTCGATCACATGATAGCATATAAACACAGTTATCTTTGGCTATATAATTTGTACTCACTAGGTATTAATTAGGGATGTTTATTTTCCATACAAAAGAAGTTTACTCATAAGACATGAAGATTGCTGAATTTATTTTTTGTTGGTTATATTTAGCACTTTATTGATGTTTTTCATTAATAAAGTAATGATAAGGGGTGGTGAATGAACCTTTAGAATACATAAGCTTCTTTTGTTAAACACATGTAGGAAGAGAGAAGCTATCTTTTGAACTTTGTCTTAATGTTGGCAACAGGAAATAAAAAATGATAATGCCTTACAGAAAGCAAAGAAAAATAAACAAATATATAAATAAATAAGTAAACAAACCGAAACTTTTACACAACTTTAAGAGAAAGACGTTGAATAATGAGAAGTTCAAGACTCATTCAAAACCTTCTTAAAATCTAGTTTTCCATCTGCCTCTTTCAAATGATTTTCCAGGGAAGTATATAAAGAGTTTACTTTGTTATTAAGGGCACTTGAAAGTTGGTCCAATATTTGGTTACAATAAATTTTAAAATCTTTGTAATTAGGGAGGTCATTTTTTCCAAGAGAAGTTAAGTAGGTAAGAGCAACAGGTAAGAGGGCTGGAGATGTGAGTAACCCCTGTTCTCTCCCTGCCAGGTAGACAGACACTGGCAGTGGCTGCTCTCCTGTGCCCTCCTGTAGTCATAGCGCCCTCTCTCTGTTCCCTTTCCTTGTTCTTCCATGCTAAACAGTGGCAAAGACTTCTACTGTTGCTGGTAGTTGGATATGTCACTATCCTTGCTGGTTTCCATAAAGCTGCCTATACCTCTGGAAATCAGACCTTCATTAAACTCCCCTTAATTCAGCTCTTTAAATGAGCTGTCCCCTTCCCTGACTCACACTGGTCTGCTGACTCATATGCCAACCTCGTCTCCTACAACCCAGCCCAACGTTCCCAAGGTCTAGCCACACTCTGCTCCTTACTGTCCTTTGAATGCATCATCTCTTCCATTACTCTGTACTCAGGTGTGCTCTTTTCTCATCTGCATTGCTCTTTATTCCTGTTCCTGCCGGTCAAACTCCTATCCATCCTACAAGAGTTATTGAAATATCACTTTCTCTATTAAACCTTTCAGAATCTGCCAAGCTCAAACAATAGGTTATTCTTTCCCAGGGTGCTGTTTATATTTCTATTACAAGGTACCACAAACCTCAGTCATTCAAATGCCACTTTCCAATTTTTATCATATCCTTCTCCCACCATGTACGGCTTGGTCAGCATGAACCACTTTGTGCTGCAATTACCGCAATGTGAAATCTCAAAGACTTGACAATACTATGGACCCTGATAGCTCTCCAAAGAAAACAGAGGGAAGAGAATACTTGAGGGTCTCACCTAGCAATAGATGCATCACCTGGGTGCGTGCTTCATATCACTTCTGCTCACAACCCCTAGATCATGACGAGTTATATGACCTTTTCTTCTGTGAGAGGTAGGGAAGTAAAGTCCTTCCAGGTGGCAAGAAGAAGAGACCTGGCTATAGGCGAGCATTAGGAGTATTTACTACTTGCCTGTATTAGACATTGCAAAGTGTTTGTTTTTCTTTCAATTGACTCACTATATATTTTGACTTAAATGTATTTGAAAATCAAACTGTGTATCTATTAATGATAAGCTTTTAATATATAATAAACTGATTCTATTTTTAACTACAGTGAAACAAAATCGTAATAATTGTAAGACTAATAGTCTATCACTTAAATAACATCCCATGTACCATCCTTTGGAAAGCACTGTTCTAATGTTAAAATAGCTACTATTCACTGAGAACCTGACATGTGTCAGAAACTGTTCTAACTATTTCACATGTATTGATTCATTTGATTCTCCTAACAACCCACAAGTAGTAAAGGTCCTTTATCATCCGCATTATACAGATAAAGCATGAGAGGCCAAGCAATTTTCCCAGTGTCATATTGGTAGTAAGCGGCAGAGGTATAACATGAGCCCTGGTAGCCTGATTCCAGGGAATTCATTTTACTTAGTCTCCTTAATTTGTGTGAGCAACAGTAGGGCCTCACTGCCTGATATGTATTATGAGCTGAATTCATTTTTGCTCACTTGCTGAAGGGACCAAGAATTTTAATGCCACTATAGTGGTATAGCAATGCCACTAGTTATTTTTTTTAAAAGGGGTAGGGGATGCAATGCATGTAATGTTTAAAAATTTTTAAGTAAAAATGTAAAATTAGTCAAGTTCAAAATTGTGCTCCCTTTATGACGCTATATACTCGAAAGAGCTTGTTCAAGTCTATCAACATATGCCTTGGAGATCAAGCTCCAGATGACCTGACACTACTCCTCACATCCTCAGAATGCCAGGTCACAGTGCCCCCATGCCTACTTCGTGATTTAGCCCTATGACATGCACCCCTGCTGCTGCTGACCTTTTCATTCCATAGCTGTGAGTCTCAGCTGCTTCTTAAGCAAGTTACCTGGACTCTATTAACATAACAAGTGATATAGGGAGACTATATTAACTGCTTGCTTTGTCTAGGCAACACCAAATGACCTATCTGATCATCTTTTTAGTTTGTGTAAGTGAAGAATAAACAGAAGCAAATATTTAATCATTTAGCTTTTTATTAGTCCAAGAACAGTAAGTTATCTGACACCAATGTGAATTTTTTCTCTTGAGTTATCATAAAGGAAAGTATCATTTGATTTTTAAACAACGTGATTTTTGGAGAGAAGAGGTCAGGTCAGGGGCTAAGAAGGTACATTAAATGTTACTTCATTTAATCTCCTCAATTACTCTAAGAAATGGATTGTATTATCATCATTTTAACAAAGAGGAAATTGAGCCTCAGAGAGGTTAAGTAACTCATTCAAGATCACACAGCTAACAAGATCAGAGTTCCGTTTTATAGATATTCTTCTCTCATTTAGTTTCTAAAGAAGATACACTACTGTTTTGGTTTTACTTCTAGTAACAAGGAGGAACTAAACAAAAAGTGAATATAAGATGAAATAAAATAAAGGAAAAGTTTCAGTTTTAAAAGTTCTCACCAAAAGTATTTTTACTAGCAGTAAACCATAAATATTGACTTATTTCTTTGATTTCTTCCTAATTCTACTACTACAGTTTCTGTTTGAATATCCTGAAAGATCCTTCTATATACTTTAACACAAAAGCCAAATCCATTTTCCTTTTTTACCTTGAAGTCTTTTTCCCCTCTTTACTTAGGAATTTTAGAGAAAGGCAAAGGAAATGTGGAAATAATAATAACAAGAATAATGGCTAACATTTACTAAGTGCTTACTATGGAGCCACAGAATTGGTCATTTTAGTTCCTAGTTAGACTAAATAAGATTCACTGACATTTCAAAAAATGGTCATCTTTCTTTTTTTCCACACAAAAAGAATATTACGAAGAATGTTATCTGAGAAAAAATGGAATAACGTAGAGAAATAAGATGGAAATAAGATGGTTCCATTGCTTGGACTGGAAGCCATAAGGGAGAGTATTACTAGATGTCTGTTGTAAAGTGGGAGGTATGGATGACCTAGCCTCAATCAATAGGATAAGGTGAGAAGATAGGAAGAGGGCATCAAGAGAAACTGAGTTTTTAAGTGCAAAGGGGTAAGGTGGAAGGATAATGGGAATGAAATCCCAAGGTCTAAAGAGTATATGTATGTTAATTAAGGAATTCTCTCAACTGAATGTTTAAAAGAGTTTAATGGTAGCTACTAGCAACCTAGTGATAGACAAGAAACCTCTCTTTTATCTTACACAGTCGAACTTGATTCTTCATATGTTTTTCTGACTTCTGATAAAGATTTTGTTTTCATGTAAGCATGTCATAAAGAATTTTAAATGTGCAGGTTTTAACAGATGTTCAAAAATTGAAAATTAGAGTTTTAATAGGTGTTTTGAGTGTAATATACTATTACCCTTTATCAGAGGGTTGGACACTTCACATGAAAATAAAAAGGTTTATGGGTGTGAAGCTGAGGAATCTTGTGTTCAGAGAAACTAGCCAGTGATTGATAACTGCACATTCTTTAGCATACTCAAGATGAGTTTCAATGAATTTAAGAATCGAAAGCCTCATGATACAAAATTATGTTCAGCAAATGAAATCTTTTGAGAATTAAGCTAAGTTTTAACTCATATAGTACTAAGAAGACTTTTTTCTTGGTGTGGGAGATAGCTGTCCATTTAAAGTATTCAATAAAGCTAATTTTTAAGGCTTAAAGTGAAGCCTCTTAGAATGTACGTAATAAGTTGTTTTTAAAATCATCGAAACTACTTGCAAAGCACACAATCACTGATATTATATTTCTTAAGTAAAAATGGCTAAAATGAAAATACTTAATTAAAACAAAAACAAAAATAAAACACTAAAACTCAGAGGATCTTCTAATCAAAAATACTATCACAATCATCTACACGAAACTCTAAAAGTGTTTGGACAGGACAAAGTTTAGTCATAATAAGACTGTCAAATCAAATTCCTGGTAAGAGTAAGAAACTCTCTGCTCTTGGAACTTTATTCCATGTTTGGAAAATGTTAGAACTGTAGTGTTTCCTGGTGGTGAATAAAATGAAGGAATTAGGTGTTATAAAGCAGGTATTTATGATAGAAGGTACAAAAATCTTGTTCTCCCATAATTTATTTATGGCTCCTGTATGGGAAATCACTGGTTCAACAGAGAAACTCTACTCTTCAGAATTTTAAGATCAGCTCAAGAAATCAGAACTCTTCATGTGGTTCATTAGAAGGAAGCCAAAGTGTGGAACTTGTAACAATGCTGGAAAAGTTTGCAAATAAGGATCAAGGGAGCAATCCTGAGATTAGCAAAAGGAGAGACAGTCATGATGGGATGACACAGTTTCAAGGAGGATATTGTATAACCGAAGCCAGGAGTCAGGCTGCATGGACCAAGGTAGGACCACAGAGGAGAAATAACCACAACTAGAGATGCTGCACTAAAAGGAGAAAGGGTGACAGTATCTTTTGTCCTCCCCTCCTTCAAACCTCCTGTCACTCGCAGATGATTTCTCTTGACAAAACCTAACCAAAAACCAGTTGGCAAGGGAAATAAATACAGCTTTTAGAGGTCAGGCCCTGTGATAGAGAACAAGTCAAAGGAAGGGCATGTGGACAATGACAGACATATCCTCTTCTCCAAAAATGTGTTTCTGGTGTTGCATACATTCTGACTACCCACAAAATGTTTTTTAAACCAAAGTTTTGGTGACGAAGGTTTCATGTGGAAATAACTTCAATATCGATAAAAAGATAAAATGAGAATTCTACTGGAATTCTACTGATGCCAGAACTCAAATGGGAACCATCAAACATCTTCAGAAAGTTCTTTTAACACTAAACATAGAAGATATCGAGTAGTGTTTTAATAAAAACAACTTGCTAAGGATTAGGGCTGAATGGAGAGAGTCAATTGCATTATATTCCCAAGAATTTCTTTCAGCTTTTCCACTGTTTTCTGGGAATTGGAGTAGATGTTTGAAAATGATACTCTTCTAATAAGTTAAAAACAAAGGCATTCTTTAAAAAGAGTAAGCACTTACAATGTCAGGCAAATAAAAGAAGTTTGTAAACATTAGTTCATTTTCTATTTACAATAAATCTGATTTAAAAAAAGCCTTCATTGCCCACTTTACAGATAGTAAAACTAAGCCTTAGAGCTTTAAGTATCTTGCTTAAGATTATATATCTGGTAAATGCTCAAGCCAGAGTACGAATCCAAGTCTTAAAGACTTGAAAGGTTTGTATGCTCAACACTTACCTCTAGTGCTCGTGAAAATGCAAATAACTGGATAGAGATGCAAATGATTGGATAGAAATGATATTTTTAAAGTGTATGTAACATGTGTGAGCAGAAGTATCATGCTTATTTTTCAGGCTCTGCAACAGCCTCGGGTTTATCTTTTTATAAAGACATTGACTTTTTAAATCACAGATGTAGAACTTTTTTGGAAGATTGTCAAATTTTATATTTAAGAGTATATAGAAAAAATAACTTTTTCCTGAGCAACTAGAAATATGTTAAAAAGAGCCAATATATTTCTTGTTTGGATCCATATTACCCATTTGAGAGCCTAGATGTATAAATCAATAGCAATATTTGAATACATGCGATTATATTGAGTCCACAGCTTTCTTGAGTCCACAGAAAAAAAATACCTTCTTATTTAATACTTAATGAAGCCTGGTTTAGTTTAGGCTCCATGGATATAGTAAAAGTAACTACTTCACTAAAGAGAAAAAATTTGGCTAAAAGCTAAAAAAAAAAACGAAGCATTATTTTCTTCATACATTATATTTGTTAAAACAATGTTCTCATATACTTCAGGGAAATGAGTCTAAATATTATAAGTTCTAAAGGTAAAACATATTTCCCAATGGTAGTATTTTTTAAAGTAGTTCCTTTCTTTTTGGTGATGGTCTTTAGTTGACTTTATTGCAAAATATTTTAATGCCCCAAATGATATCCATACTAAGAATGACATATAAATCTGTTAAAATTTCCTTTAGCAATCAAGTATGAGAAATGTCCTTCTCTGGCTATTCAGTTTTCATTACTATCTTTCCTTATTTTTAACAAGGTTTCAATTATACTTGTAACATCTTCCACTGTGACATATAATAGAAAAGCAATTGGCCTTTCACTTTGTCCTTCCCGCCTTTCTTACCATAGTTTTATGATCACATAATAATTTTAGCTATCATTAGCTTGTGTTTTGAATGTACAAACTGATATTTTGCTTACTCCTTCCCTAGGGTTGTTCATCTATATTAAACATCTAACTACTTTTAAAACAAGCCTAATAAATTCTTAAAGAAATCAAATTGGAACCAATGCAGACAAATCACTAGGAAAATTATGTAGGTGTGGTTCATGTCTAACCTACAGTCATTATGTTAAATCATGATGTCTGGGGCAGCTGGTTGAATTTATATATTAAACATAAATTTTCTAAATGACACTTTTTCTAATACACTATGATTTTACTTTTCTGAACTTCAAGTCTTATTTCATTAGAATGACTCAAATAACTACTCTAGAAACTCACAAAAATTTTCATCAAATTTAAGGTTTATGAAACATGTCACCTAAAAGATGTAAAAGCTATATTGTTCTCATTTCTTTTTTTTATGCCTGTTATTTAAAATCAAAAGAGTTATGCTTGATAGAAATGAAGAATAAAGGACTGGATGTGAACATATTAGAAATCCAAATATGAACAAAAATTACTTGGTATTTCACTCAAATGACTATATTATTTCTTATTAAATTATTGAGAGAAATCAATTTATTTCAGGATGTGAACAATCTTTCTGAGAATATAGAATATAGAATAATTTATGTATTTTCTCTTTGAACTAATATTAATTCAGAGTTTGGTTACCTGTATTATTTTCCATATAATACTTCTCCAAGTGATTGAAATTCAATAGGAACATGCAATATTAAAGTTGGAAAGCAGTACAGTGTAAACGGGTGGGGTGGGAGCTGTGGAAAGCATGGAAATATGTGTAGCAAAATGGTTATTATTATTGGCTTTGTTGTTGTTATTATTTTGCTTATTATTATGCTTTTTGTTATCTCAGCTGCCTTTTAAGGAAGGGTGATGTTTTTAAGTGGAGGGCCCTTAATAAGCGAAGCAGCTTAGTGTTTTGGGTTGTACAATCCTGAAGCTACAAGTCTGAGGAGATAGATCGATTTGTATAATACCGAAAGAAAAAAAGAAGTGAAGAGAAGAGAATGACCTACTTTGTGTAAAATGTGACTGCTTCTTATGACTCCAAATGTGCTGTAAATTCTACTAAACTTATGAAAACTTAGGAACGAACCTACTGCAGAGGGAGCTGAGTTTTTTGTGTGGACTGAATGTAGGATACTGAGGCAGAGGGAGTCAAAAAAAATTCCCTAAAAATGAGAATAATCATGGCAAATGCCATGGAATACCAAGAGTGATGGCATTGGAGGGTTTACAAATCATATCTAGAATCCTTAAGAGGAAGGGGACCATGGCTAATATCTAGGGAGTTTCTAAGAGGTCTGGAACTTTGTCTAGCTTGTCAGATAACATTTGTGTGCTTCCTGCACAGTAAGTCATCAATACATATTTGTTAAATAAATATACCTCCTTTAGTTCAAACTGTATACTCATTAATTTCGAAAGTAAACGCTAACCATTTCTTCCTTTCCTGTCACTTCTTTTCTATACCCGTCAATCTTTGGTATTTCTTCCCTTGTCTTAAGCATGTAACGACATCGTGCCACATTATCGGGATGAAAAATAAAATGTTCAGTCAACCATAGGTTTGCTATATTATAAGTTAAAATAATAAGAATGCAGTGGTTTGAAAGTATAAAGTATTGTTATTAATCAGTCATCAATATAGTTCTGTATACAATGAAATCTATTTTTAATAATTTGCCTCTCAGTGCTTTTCCAGCCCTTTATCTCCTGACATCAATATGAAAAGGATCAGTCAAGCTGTTCAAATCAGTGGAGATTTAAACCCATGAAGTAGAAATGAAATCATGAAAATGAAACTAAAAACTCTACACCCACCCACCTGTGTTTCAGCTGCAAAGTTTCCAAGAAGAAAATCAATAGAGAAAAAGAGATGGAGAGAGAGAGAAATGGAGAAAGGAAGAAAGATAGTCTGTGGAATTGTCTCTTGAATCAGAAATAAAATATCCCCTTGCTTCTGTCAAAGTTCTCCTGCAGAATTACATTGTTCCCCGGTGTAGTTTTCTTCAATGAATCAGACTGCATAATCCTAAATGAAATCATGCTGGGAAAAATCAAGCATTTGAAAACTTTATCATCTCACTAGAAAACCACTGGCTATCAAGATTAAGCCATTGGTAACTTCTACCATGATATTGTTTTACACATTCTCTCTGTCAAATCAGTGGACTTTCTAGTCTGTTAGACCATACACTTCTTCAACATGAATTATAATGAAATAATACCAAGGGAAAGAATATTAACATTTCAGCAATGCAATTTCTTGGTCCAGATGGGAAACCACTTGAGCTTAAAATGTAATGAATAAGGAAAAAAGATGTAAAACTCTATACAATTTATTCAATGCATAACCCACATTTCCTGACGTGTGCTTCTTTAGAATGTTCCCAAGTCCCAGTATTTGCTTAAAAGATATATTTTAGTAAAACTATGTGGACGTCCATTAATCCACTTGTAAATACACAGGTCATAGAACAACATGAAGTTATTTCTTAAATCTTCTATGTGGAAGAAACAGAACATGCAGAGTAGTCTTATTTGTCCGGAAGGACAAAGCCTCAGTCCTCCAACACAGCTAAAGTTTCCAGCTTGTCCTTGAAGTTCTTCCAGGGTTGTCATTTCACAAGTTCTTAATCACCTATTTGTTATTCATTTTGCCTTGTTGTCTAGAATTCCTTCTTTACCTGCTTTAAATGATCATTTTTTCCATGTCCTTAATTGAAATTTTTTTTTTTGTAAGAAAGTGTAGTCTCCTCTTATTTGTTGGTTTATATATTTATTTCAGTATGGACTCTGTTTTATTCTTTATTATAAACCAATAGTATCATTATTTATATTTTTGTTCAAGTTGTTCCTTGTCTATTGGAAATTCTTTCATGTTGTTCCCTGTGCCCTTTTAAAATGCTTTCATTCTTTTATTCCTTCCTTCTTTGCTCTTCTTCCCTTCTGCACCTTTCATCTTCTCCCCTCCTTCCTTCCCACCCTCCTCCTTCCGTCCACTTTTGCTCTCTCCTGCTCCCTCCCTCCCTCCCTTTCCTCCTTCTCCTTCCATTTTGTGCTTCCGTACTTTCAGGCACCATAAGATGCACTAGGCTTATCCCTACCCCAAACTGAGAATCTCCAAGGAGCTCTGATTCCTTTTATTTGAGAATGTTATTTACAAACCAAGATTTGGATACTAGGTATAACTCACTATTCTTGTAATATCGCTACTTCTAGTCCCTCTCAGTGAACAGAGTGAGGATTAGAGAGATAGATAGACAGAGATAGATAGATATATAAATAAAATATATGTTGATACACATATTAGTATTAAATCCAAACTATTAAAACAAATCCCTGACTCTATATTTATACCTCAATTCCAATCCAGAAACACAGGGATCATTCTAGCCTTCATCCTTTCCTTATGTAACTTCTCCAAAAGTGAGTAATCTGCTCTTTATTATCCATATATTTGCTACTTGTTAAACCATGGTATACATATAAAATAATTTCAGAATTACTAGTTCATACTTCTGTATCTTACCAATTTTAACATACGGTTTGCGTATAGTTCTTTTGGTCTTTAGCCTTACAGTATCTAATCAAAATGCTTTTTCCCAAAGTAACTGGTCAGCTCTATTCTTCCTCATCCTTCTGTGTGGCTATGAATTTGTGTTTAATACAATTAGATTTATTTGTCAGTCTGTATTCATCTTTCTGCCTATACCTATAAGTTAACCTATATGGTTAGCTTTTTTTTTATTTGCATAAAGTAAAATTTCTTCTCTGTAGTATAGAATTATATGGTGTTATGGGCTGAATTGTGTCTTCCCACCCTCAAATTCATATGTTGAAGTTCTAATACAGGGTACCTCAGAATGTGACTATATTTGGAGATAGGGCCTTTAAGGAGGGATTAAGCTAAATGAGGTGATTAGGGTGGGGCTCAATCCAATCTGACTGGTGTCCTTATTAGGACACAGAGAGAGATCCTCAGGTTGTGTGAGCACAGAGGAAAGACCATGTGAGGACACAGGGAGAAGTGGCCATCCGAAAGCCAAGGAGAGAGGCTTCAGAAGAAAATAAATCTGCCAACACCTTCATCCTGGACTTTTAGCCTCCAGAACTGAGAGAAATAAATTTCTGTTGTTTAAGCTACCTACTCTGTGGTATTCTGTTATGGCATCGCTAACAGACTAACATGTACAGGGTTTGACAAAAGCATAGCATCAGGTAGCCAATATCACAGCTTCACACAAAACCTCAAATTTCTCTCATGCTGACCCTTTATAATTAAACTCTTCTTGCAGCCCCGAACCCCTGGCAACAACCAATCTTCTTTTTATCCCATAAATTTTCTTGTTCTAAAGTGTCATATAAGCGGAATCACATATTATGTGGCCTTCTGGGTCTGGCTTCCTTCACTTATAAAAATAGATTTAAAATTAAACTATGTTCCTGCATAAATCAGTAGTTTCTTCCTTTTTATTGTTGAGTAGTGCTCCATTTTGCAAATGTACCATCATCTCTTTCATTCTTTCACTAGATGAAAGAAATCTTGATTGCTTTTGATTTATAATCCAAAGACTAAATAAAGCTCCTATACACATTCACACACAAATTTGTGTGTGAAGTTAAGTTTTTATTCCCTTCGAGTAGATACCTAGAAGTGAAATTTCTGGGTTATATGACAAACGCATATTTAACTGTTAAAGAAATTGTCAAATTATTTTACAAAGTGCCCGTACTATTTTATATTCCCACCAGTAATATATGAAAAGGCCACTTGTCCCAATCCTTGTCGGCACTTAGTGTTGAGAAGTCTTTTTTTAGTTTTCTTTTCTTTCCTTTTTGTCATTCTATTAGAGTTGTTTACTGTGTTCTTTAATGTCCCTTTAATATCTTAGCCATGTCCCCTCTTTTGGTCCTGATAATGTTAATTTGTGTCTTGTCCCTTTTTTCTTGGCTGGTCTTGTTGGAGATTTAAAAATTTATTCATCTTCTGAAAGAATTAGCTTTTGGTTTCATCAATTTCTGCTCTTCTCTCTATTGCTTCCTTTTGCTTGCTCTGGGTTTAGCTCTCTCTTCTTTCTCAAGAGTCTTAAGGTGGCAGCTTACATTAATAGTTTGAGAATGTTCTTCTCTAATATAAGTAGTTAATGCTGTAAATTTTCTTCTAAGCACTGCTTTAGATATACTGTGGTTTCATTTTCATTTCGTTCAATACGTTTTTAAATTTCTTTTGAAACTTCCTCTTTGACCCATGAGTTATTTAAAAGTGTATTGTTTAATTTCCAAACATTTTAGGATTTACCAACTATCTTTCTGTTATCGATTTCTAGTCAAATTCCATTATGATCCAAAAACTGAATTCTTATGTTTTCTGTTCTTTTAACTTCTTAGATGTTTATTTTATGGTCCAAAAAATCCTTCTCTTGATCAATATTTCATTTGCAATTAAAAAGAATCTGAAATATGCTGTCTTGGGTGGAGTGTTCTATAAATGTCAGTTATGTTTAGTTGGTTTATAGTTTTGTCTTCTAGATCCTTATTTATTTATTGTCTAATTGTTCTAATGATGACTAAGAAAAGAGAGTTAAAATCATCATTATTGTGGAGTTCTCTATTTCTTCTTTCAGTTTTATGAATTTTTTTTCCTCATGTATTTTGATGTTGTTTGTTGCATATACATTGAGGATGTTAAGTATTACTGGAGAATTGAGCCCTTTTCATTACATAAGGTCTCTCTTTGTGATAATATTTCTTCTTCTAAAGACTACACTATCTCATATTCATCTAGCTACTCCAATTTTCTTTTGGTTGTTGTTTGTATGATATATTTTTCTGCATCTTTTTAATTCAGTTTAGCTTTGATGAGATCAAAAATAGTTGTGAATTTGAGGTTATCTGGCTCTTATTCATTATAAATTTGGGAGTGACGCTATTCTGGCTTATTAAATCCTGGAATAGAATTGCCTTTTTATTAATCACATGTTAATATTCTTTAATTAGAAAAATCATTTCCTACTTTTAAATAAAAAAGTACACATTGATATTTTTTAAAAAAAGAAAAACATTTTTGGATGTTAAAGCTCAGTAATTCTGCACAGGTAGGAGAAAAGAACCGATTTATTTTGGCTTAATCTGGGCTTAACTGTCTTTTAAGGGTAAAGGAGAATGAGGGGAATACTTGTAATGGTAAAACAAGAGCTGAGAATGAGATAAGGGCAATTTTAGAACGAGGGTAAGAGGATGCTACTCTGTCACATGGGACCAAGACTGAATTCCCAGTAGCTTCTCAGTCTCTACTATATTGTCCTTACTAACCTGTAATGGCTGGGGATAGGTAAGAAATTTCATCATTCCCAAGTATCTTCTCTTTTCTTTTTAGAGGAATAAACATTTTCTAGATCACGAATTTATTTACTTGTTTCAAAGAACATTTGTTTTCCATCTAACAGCACACATTACATTTAGTGTTGAGAACACGTAGTGGATAGAACTTCCTAAAGAAGCTCAGAGAATAGAAATAAGGGAAACATACATACAATTTATGTGGTAAATGATATGTAATAAAGTCGTGCACAACAAGGCTTAATAAGGCCAAAGAGAAGTGACATATTATAATGGCTAAGAGAGTGGATGCTGGAGTTAGCTCAGTCAGCTTGACTTTTGGCTCTATCACTTACTAATTGCATGCCCTTCAGCAAGTTAATTAACCTCCTTGTGTCCTCCTCTGAAATGGGAATAAGTATAGTATCACCTGATAGAAATGTGAAAGTTCATTACATTATGAACCATATGAAATTGCTCAGAATCAATGCTTTTTTTACAAACAAAAATGGCAATTTCGTATGGTCCAAACTCATGCATTAAGTTTTCAACACAGTGCTAAAAGGTGATAAAGTGTATTTAATTGTGTCCCCCCTCACTCCCTACCCAGAAAAATAATATTGAAGTCCTAACCCTGGTGTCTGTGGATGAGACCTTATTTGAAAATAAGTTCTCTGCAAATGAAATCAAGTTAAGATAAGGCCATACTGAGAGGCTTTAATGTTCTCTATCCTCTCAGTGATCTGTGTTGAGCATGAAAAATAAACCAGTTTTTGCTGTGTTAAGCCAATGAGAGTTTGGATTTGTCACCACAGCACAATTTGGCCCATCCTGACTGTTACAAACACTTTGTAGAATTTTATACAATGCTCTCCTTGAAATTTCTTCTTTGGGTTTTACCATTCCATATCTTCCCATCCGTGAGCTACAAATTCTTATTTCTACTTTTCAGTCTTCATGATAGATCCCTCTTTTTCTACTCAACCTTCTTTTTTTCCTTCTGCACAATCACTGGAGGTCAACATACCTACCATCAATTTTTCAATTTTTATCTAAAACCTAATAAAGTCTATAACTTCAATAAAGACTTCTACCTAAATATTCAGATCACCATGTCCAAATATTGTAGACATTTTCATCTGGACATGTTCTTCAACTTCAATTTTTCTCTAATTATTCTCACGGAAGAAATTCTTTTTCTTGAATTCCATCTCTTTTTAATATTACTTCAATCTACCTATATCTTAAACTAGAAATCTGGAAATAATCATAGTTTTATTCCTCTAGCTATTCCAAATAGCCTGTAATTATATAAATTCTACACCTGAAATAGTTTTCCTAATTTCTTCTTTTTGCCTGTTCTCCTTATGGGACTCCATGATCCTAAGTCATGACAAATTCAATAGCCTTCTGAAGTCTCCCCCTTCCCCACCTAATACATACACTGCTGCCAGAGTGATATTTATAAATGTTAGTTAGATCATATAATTCTCATACTTAAAAAATGACTCTGAAACTGTTGCCAATAGCATAGCATAAGAAGGCCCCTAAAGACCATTCATGTCTAGAATTGCCTTTCTCTGTTCCTCTTATACATTCCAATAAAGTTTGTAGAAATAGATATTTATTTCTCAATATATTTCTTTATAATATTCCATCATCTGGAATGCCCTTTCCTTCTTCCTAAATGATCACCACTGAAGCCTTTCTTTAGCAGCTCCTTCTCTGACAAAATGAATTATTTCCTCCTCTGTTTCAATGATAAATATACACCAAACTAAAAAGCTTTTGTACAATGAAAGAAACCATCAACGAAATTAAAATACAACTGAGTGAGGAGATATTTGTAAATGACATATCTGATAAGGGTTAATATAAAATAAATATAAAGAACTCATACAACTCAACATCAAAGAATGAACAATCCAGTTAAAAAATGGGCAGAGGACCTGAATAGACATTTCTCCAAAGAACACATACAGATGGCCAACAGACATATGAAAAGATGCTCAATATCACTAATCATCAGGGGAATGCAAATTAAAACCGAAGTGAGATATGAATTCACATCCATCAGAATGGCTATAATAAAAAATAGCCATCAACAAATAACAAGTGTTGGTAAAGATGTGGCGAAGTTGGAACCCTTGTGCACTGCTGGTGGGATCGTATATTTGTGTAACCACTACGGGATGACCCCAGACTCAAAGACTCAGTTACAGTGCATTTTAACCAGTATTGGCAATTCAGTTTCCCTTTGTTCGTGTTTGATCTAGAGATGAGTATGTGACCCAGCTCAGGCCAATTAGATATTATAGGTATCAGCTACAAGGCATCTGGAAAAAAATTCCTGATTAATAGAGAAAGCTAATAGGATTTGGGATATTTTTCCCTTCCCATCACCTTTCTTTTTAGCCAAGGTTTTGTCTTGTGAAAACATGATGTTAGACCTCCATCAACCATTTTAAAACCATGAGGAAAAATTAAAAAGTACCAATTGACTTTTCTGACATTACTGAGTGTTTGGACTAAACATGTACATCCAGGTTTCATGTGAAATAAGTAAGTGCCTTTGCTATTTATATTACATATTAAGTAGTCTGATATAGTACGAAGTCAAACACATACATGTGAAATTATTCACTCAGTCTTTCCTCGGTAATTTAATGTCTTATAATGTGTCTTATAATTTATTTAGCTATTTCTTAACTTGCCTTTTGCATCATGTGTGTACATGTATGTGTGTCCTCTGCTAGCTGGACCGTAAACTTTCTTTAACCATTTCTTGCTTGTGCACAACAAAAGCAGTTTCTCTGTCAGGAGTCTCTCCCATTTCATAAAATAAACCCTCATCCACCCATATCTACAACTCAAAAACATCAGAATCAGTTTGGATTACTCAGTTCCCCTCCCATCCGCATTCAATTCGTCTACAAGACTTATCAGTTTTATCTCTAAACTGTGTCTAAACTCTATTTCCACTGTCATCCAGCCCAAACTATTATCATATCTCATCTTAGTTATGGGCAATTAACACTTAATGACCATTAGGTCTAAACTACCCCTCTTCCAAATCTTTCTCAAGGCAGTCAGAATGACCTTTGAAATTGTAAACTAAATCACATACCCGCTTCTCCTAAAATCTCTCTAATAGATTTCCATTGTATTCAACATAAAATGCAAAATCCTTGCTTGGGCATAAGACTCCAAAATTCTGGTCCCTGACTCCCTCTCTCACCACGTTCCGTATCCTCCGGCCACACCAGCCTCCTTTTTGTTCCACAAACCACAGAGATTTTTCCAGTCACAGTGAGTTTGAACTTGCTCTTTCCTCTGTCTGAACCACTTTCCCCAATGGCTCCTTAAATATCTGTCTCCTCATTACAGAGGTCTCATCTCAAGTGGCACCTTCTCAGAAAGCTACTCCTTGATCAGTCCATAGATAATAAAAATTCCCTATTCTTGTCTTACCACCACTTAACTTTTTTATTTCCTGTGTAGATCCAGATTCAGATAATATTAGCTTATTTTTCTTTCTTTTTTCTTTCTTTTTTTTTTTTTTTTTTTTTTTTTTTTTTTTTGGTTGTTTATCTGTCTCACCCAAGTAGAATATAAGCTATATGAAATCAGGGACTTTTCCTGTTTTCCTGCCTGGTTTGCAATACTATATCCTAGCACTTAAAGCAGTGCATAATAACAACTTAACTAAATATTAACTGAATGAATAACACTTTATGTACTCTTAACCCTCCTTTTCTACTCCAATGCTTAACACAGAGACATATTTCATGACTACTCAATAAATGTCTATTTGTTCAAGATATATTTATTGAATATTTTACATGCAGAGCTTTGTGTAAGTCACTAAGGATATACCAGTGAAGAACAAAATTAAAATCCTGTTTTCCTTCCAGTTGGCTGTAAAATATTTAGGAAGACTCTTAGTCTACCCTCTGTGAGCTGAAAAACCTTGATTTCTGCTGATTCCTAAGGTGTGAATATAGTTCAAGCCTTAATTTTTATGCTTGAAATGCATGCACTTCCTTTTTCTTAATGTCAAATGAATCACTACATTTTCAACACTTGATGATCTTTATTATCATGAAATATTCTGCAATTAATAAAAATATTTAGACAACATTCATTTGTAGAATCATAATATAAAATATTCTGTTTTAAAATGAAATATTGCCTAAGGCTAGTTCTTACCAGGAGTTCTGGCTTCCACATTGCATATGCATTAATAGTTTGTCTGAACTCGACAACGATTTTTAATTTTTCCTTGGCAATGCTAGTGTTTCTCTTACATTCATGAATCTCAATGATCTTTTCTGGTTGCTCATCTCAAGTCCGCAGCCTCTCAACGCTTTTTAACACTGTTTTTTGTTTCAACTGCTGTTAACTCCTTACTTCAAAGAGTTGTTTCTTTCAACTAACTACTCTTTTCTAATAAACATTACTTTCCTTCGAGAAAAGCAAGAACTGGATATGGAACAAGAATGGTGCTGATCTGCCTTCAAATAATTCAATGATATATGACTATAATTAGTAGGAGAGAACCCAAGGAACATACAAAAAAGGGAAGAGACCTCATTTTATTATTCTTACCCCTCAAATTTAGTATTATCTACAGCTTAGTATGTAGAAAAAAACTGATTTCATTGAGTCAAGTTTTAACTGTAAGTTAATTCAGAGGATTCTTGAAGAGTCAAGATGATTTATTATTGAAGGGTGGAGAGATCTTTTGGTTATGTATAAATTAAATAAAAATTGTAATTATTTCTAATATTAAAAAAACCAAAAGGATAGCATATTTATAAAGGTGATAAGTAATGAAAGAGTGGAAGAAGTATCCTATAAAAGATTATCCAGCTCTCCAAGAAAGAGTCAAGCAGATGCTGGGAACACTAGTTCTGAAGATTTACAAAAAGGAGAGAAAGTTGGAAAGCTACAGACCTAGGGATGAGATACAGCAACTTCAAAGGCAAGAGTAAGGTTTATAGACAGTGAATTAAAATGCATCAGGAGACCGTCAGGGAGCTTGTCTACAGCTTGACCAATGCCAGAGGTTAGGTGAGTGAGTTTGACAATGGTGATGAGGATAAACAAGTTTCAGATAGTTGTGGAATATAGATGTTTTGTTTTTTGTTTTTTTTTTAAAGAATAAAGCCATTACACGTTTCTTAAGCTAAATAACTTTAAGTTGTAGGAAAAGTAACAGAGTAAGATGTTAGATTTGGATTCAGTCTACAATCTTAATTGTAAACTCCTACTTATCCTTCAAGACCCAGCTCAAATATGTCATCTCCTTTGAAATGCTTTGTGATAGATTGGCCTGTAGTTCCTGAATCTTTAATCATACATCCAGTATAGAATTTACATCACTGGATTCCCCATGTGACTTCACACTACTTCCTACTAGTGTAGATGGGGCCTCTTTCCCTACTCCTTCAGTCTTGAACTTGGCCATTAGACTTCCTTTGATCAATGAAATGTTACTGGGTGAATGGGACATGAGCCGCATCTTTAAACGTACTTGTGTGATTTGGGTTGGCCTCTTACATGGTTATTATTTGCCATGAGAAGAACACACCTCAGTAATTAGTTCCTTTTAGCCAGGTCTAAGAATGAAGACACAGGGGGCAGACCTGATCCTGACAGGATTCTTAAATCCCAGACTGGCTCAGACATAGCGAGCCGAAATCTGTGAAACCACAGTTGACCTGCAGAACTATGAGCATGAAAGTTAATGTGTGCTGTTGTAAACCACTGAAATTTTGAAATTGTTACATGAAAAAATTGATTGCTTCACCTTTTTTCAACACTCTCACATATAGAATTTTTGTTCTCTGTAATGGATTCCTGTGGTACTCTGAATCTATATCTATCACAGTATCTCCTAACTCTAAATTTCTATTCAAACATCTGTCTCTCCTAATATACTGTAAGCAACTTTACTATAAAGACATATCTTATTGCTGTTTTTATATCACTGTCCTGAAATAACTGGCATGAAGCAGACAATTGTGTGTTTGTAATAGAACTGGTTTCTGCATGTGAATAATCAAAGGATATCAGATGTATTTGTAAGAAAAATCCAGTCTGAGATATTTTGAAGCATCTATAACTTATCCATCATATATTGTTTTATTTCAGGCTTTTAAATATCTCTGTTCTAAGAAAGAAAACATGGAAAAGAGTTCAACAAACTATGTGGTATCACAAAAAAAAACCTCAACGCATTCATAAAGTTAGTACTGTCAGTTTAAATGCTAAGTCAATCCTAACTTATTCTCATTTATTGGAGCCTATTAAAAAGTTAACGGTTACTGTTTCCTGGCTCTATTTTTGCATAACATATTTTTATGTCTCTGAGTAAATTCTATTTAGACATTAGCTTTTGCTCATATAAACTATTTTTGAACAGATAAAAAGTAGTGAGACCAGTTTCCAACTCAAAAGCTTAAATTACCCACACAACTAAATAGCTGTGGATATAAATACATGTAAGGATGAAAATGTGGAATTTGTCTGTACTGTTCAGGAAATCAATTTTATACTGAGTCTTGAACGTATGGTTAAAAAAAAATAAAATAAATTTTGATTTATAGCTCAGTGAATAAACTATAACCCTAAAACTCTTAAGCTCCAAATTGCCAAATAGAGCAATGTCCAGTTTTAAACATGAGTCCATTAGGCTATCGGATGCTACTCCTGTCTTGTTAGCATTGTAAGACAATATAATATTCATTTACATAGGACAGTTCAAATACACTACCCTGTGAGGTGCCCTTACTTTATGTTAAGTGGGTAGAGGCTGTGCTGCGCTGCTCAGACACCCTCATTAGGGCTTCGGGATTTTTCCCCTGAGAGTTGCCTACAACTGAAGAGGACCTCCTCTTTCAAAATCACATCTCCCTTCCCTGGGCCAGCCCACACCCAAGGACTGGCCAATATAAAACTGGGATGTAAAACTGGACCCATAGCTTTCTGTGGGTTCACCGGGAGACCTCCACTGAGACTTTATCAGAGCTCAGCTCCCCATGCCCATTGGTGCTTTCCTCACATCCCTATTGCTGTTGGTCCCAAGAACGCTTTCTAATACTCTTCCGTCACACTAATCTCTATCTCAATGCCTCCTTCCTGGAAACATGGCCAACAACACATACGGTGTCTAATAAATGCAACATAATAACATGAATAGAATTGAATTGAATCTACCTTAATTGAACTAAGAGTTAGGAGAAACACAAAGATAAATCAGTAGAGTCTTATCCTCTAGGAGCTTATAGTTCTACTGAAGAAATGGAGATGTAAACACATAACTATCATATAATGAGACAAAAACTGGAAAGTAGTTTAAATGATCACTACTTCATGTTTAATTATTACCTGTGGAAGTGCTATTGACTGCTCCATATATTCTCTATAGCCTTTACAATTAGTCAAAGCCATAGGACGAGTGATGGCTAAGGGAGTGAAAGCAGAAATGACATATTCCAGGTAAGGGAACAAGCACTTTGAGCTGGAGATCTATTTCCCACCCCCACTGTTATGACAAACTGGAAATCTCAAGTTTAGATTTCAGCATAATGAGATAGAAGTAGCCTCATCACCAGACCTGCCTCACAGTAACCTTTGCACAGAAGGAAAAAAAAAAAACTTTCTAATGTGTGAAGTCCCAAGATCAGGGGATTTGATAGTGTAGTATACCTTAACCGCACTGTATAACATTGGCTGTTTATACCCATTTGATGAGGAAGCTAAGAATTAGAGAAAATTTCCCAGCTCTACGATAAACTGAGCACTGAGTGATTTGTAATTAGTTCCTATATGTAGAGAACAGAATTGGTCTTTTTTTAGAAAGAGGAAAGAAACTAAAGACCTAATCAGGCCTGGTGGGTGAGGAAACAATAAGTCATCATGGGTATTTAGAGTTTGAACTTTTAACCTAGGTAAGAGGGCTTCCATCTATGAAAATCATGAAACTGTATGAAGTTTTTGTGTGTGGGCACACTTTTGTGGAAAGAGTGACCAAAGAATGTTGAGAGCATAGTTTAGATGAAAGGCAAAGGTGAGAGATGGGGGAAAAGAGAAAAATAGCTTGAAATGAGGCCATTTCAAGAGAGCTGAAAGGTATAAGGGACTTCACAAGTCCACTAAAGAAGTGGTTTCTTTTAACCTAGGCAGTCTATTAAACTGAAGGTAGTATTATGCAACTTCTTCTTACCCAGTTCATTTTCTTAATTTACTCATCAGTTCAAAGTAGGAAAAATATTTCCTGTGATTCTTAGGATAAAGTCTAATCTCTTTAAGTTGGACCTTGAGGCTCTCTAGAATCTGGATCTTACTAACTTCTGCAAATGCAGTTGGTGTCTGAGAGACTGTGTGAATTTGAATCCTTTTTCTTCCAGTAGCTGGCTGTGGGTCACCGTCATTATTTGTAAATTAAAGATAACATTATATACTTGGAAGGTTTGTAGGAAAGATTATCTGAATAAATACATGTAAACTATACTCTATTTTTTAAATTTCTTTACATAGTATAAGCTAAAATGTTGAGTGTTTTGTGTGTCTCCCCATCTCACCATCCATTCTCTAAGATAACATCTATTCAACTTTCAATTCATAGAGTAGACATTACTTTTTTCTGAGAAGAAGTCAGTGGTCCTCCAAAACTCAGTGAATGTCCACACCATGGGACTTCTGTATAAATTGTCCTCAAATTTAATAATACATTTACATATGTATATCTGTACTTGGACTTCTGATTATACTGTGAAAAATAGAATGTTATTGTAGAGGAATGACATGATCCATATATGTCTAAAGAATCACTCTGGCTGCTGTGTCGAGAAGAGATTTCATGGAAACAAGTCCCTAGACCCAGCACAACCTGTTAGAATGCAATGGCAGAGGTTTAGATAAGAGATGGTGGAGACTTAGTATAGTTGTGACATGTGAATTCTGTGGATGTTGGATGCTGGATATATTTTGAAAGGAAAGTCACAGTTTTCTGATGGATTGGATGTGGTTCGTGAGAGAAATAGAAGAGTCCAAAATGATTCCAATTTCTTGTCCTGGGCACCAGGAAGGATGGAGTTGCCCTCTACTGAGAAATGAAAGACTATGGTGGAATAGCTTTTAGTGGGAAAAAACAAAACAAGCAAGAGTTCAGTTAAGGGATGTTGGATTTGAAACATCTGTTAGACATCCAATTGGAGATAATGGGTAGTCACTTGGATATGTGAGAATGGATTTCAAAAGAGAAGTAGCTGGCAGATATGAATTTGGAAGTTGTTACCATATAGATGATCTTCAAAGCTTTAAGACCAGGTGAGAGTGACAGGGCAGAGAGTGTAGGAGAAGAGACAACCAATGTCCCAGCCTTGTAGATCTCTGACATGTGAGCGGTCAGGGAGCCAGTGAACGATCTAGCAATGGAGACTGCAATAGAGCAATAATCAAGGAGGAAAGAAAGCTGAGAGGATGTGTTGGTCTGAAAATCAAGAGAGAATTTTGAGGGGGAATCTTTTTTAATCTTTTTTTTTTTTAAAAAAAAAAAAAGATAAGAGAATAACAGCAAGTTCGCATGCTGTCGGGAATGACCCAGTGGAGAGCAAAGATTAATGATGCTAGAAAGGGAGGTAAGAATTTCTGCATTGCTTGCCATGAGCGGGCAAGAGGGGAGGGGACAAAATCTGACAAAGTGAAATGACTGGGTTTAGACAGGAGAAGGGAGAGTTCACCTCAGGGAATACCCAGGAAGCAGATTCTGTGTAAGGCTGGTAGGAGAGAAACGTGTTAGAAGAACTTGTGAAAGTTTCCCTCCTTACTTCTTTCAATTTCTCAGTAAATTAAGAAGCAAGGTCATCAGTTGAGCTTCAGTTTCTCCATATGTAAAACTAAGATATTAGATTTAGAATATTTTTGTGGTTCTGTAAGTGGATAGTAATTTCAAAAGCACACACTCAAAAAGATTCAAGAGCTGACTATTAGCTCTGCATATTTGATTAGAAGAGAGCATATAAAGCAGTTATTATTATTATTATAGTCTCAGGTAATGAAAAATGTCCCATGTTTTATTATATTTTGCTAGCGTGACATCCCCGTGGTTTCTGGCACATTTATGATTTCTATAGGAACAAGTATAGATGTGAGAGATGACGCAGCCCATCTGCTTTAAAAGAGCTTGTTTATAAAATGCCACGTTTTCTCCTAAAATCCTCTTACACTGAAGCAAATAAAAAAGTTGGTATTAAGAAGTTATCTTTTTTGAAGTATTCACCCATGTAGGACCATGAGAAGCTTTCTTTAAGCAAAGTTAGTTTGCTTGTTCAAAGTTGGTTAGTTTCAGTTTTCTCTCCTAATGTAGGATCATTAGTGTCTAACTAATGATGCATACCTATTTTGCCTCTAACGATGAGCTATAAGGTTAATTTATAGTAACACAAAAAAGAAAGCCGAATACAACTTCTGCTCCAAGAAGAAATGCTTTTCATTTCAAAATGCTGGTTTTTCAGACAGAGGCTTCAGCTAGAGACTGAAGCTGAATATAACAGTTTTTTAAAAATTATTATACAGGTACAGTATCTGAGGAAAAAGAATGCTTCTTTAAAATGTAGTAGGTTTTGTTGTTTAAATTTTGATAGTGTTTTTAATCTTTCAGGTAAAAAAAATCTTACAACTTCTATGCAGATGAACTGTCTGCATTTCAATTTAAAGTAATGGTGTGAGCAGTTTCACGCCATCACTCCCAGCCCTAATATGTACACAGTGTCCATGTTAATGCCACCAACAAAACATGAAAAGAACAACGGTTTCTAATTTGCATAATGGCCTTGCATGAGATGGCAGCTTTCACCTCATGGATCAACACACTTAAGTGATTTAAAAAATTGTTAGTATTCAGAAACATACAATACGTCAACATCACATGCTACTCTCATATACTGAAGAAAGCAAAATTCTTTTCATTCCACAGAGAGTGTTTTATCAATATGTACTTACTAGGAAAACTCATTCACATCGCACATTTACTATGTCAATAGGTCATCTACTTCTGTGTTACGGAGCCTGAATGTCTTTTCATAAGAATGTAAGAAAACAGAAGCACAGTAAAGTTGAGATTTCCAACTTTTCAAAATCAATTTGTGACACTTCTATAAATAATATCTATTGAATTTGCTCAGGTTTAATGCTACAATAAGATATGTGAAAGGAGCTAAGTAGACTGAGTGCCTGCATTACTTAGAGTAGTACATATAGAGTCATACAGTGTAATTGGCTAAAGCATTTTAATAAATAAATGTTGGGTGTAGTTTTTAGTTACTTCAAAGCTTAACACTCAAATGTGTATTCTGGCAGATAAATTTTAAAAAATAGATAGATGACTGCCCATACTATCTCCCGATCTCACTGTGTATTTTTTCCATGAAGATCAGTCAGGTGTTTTAATTTGTCTTTGTTCCTTTTTATCAAAAGTATATTCTCCTTCCCGATTTTGAAATTGAAGCATGTATTATAAATTACTTTAAACAGAAAGATTCAAGGTTTGCTACAGATAATTTCAACTATCATGTGAAACATGCAAGTGTATCTGAATCTAGCAACAACAAAAATGATATTTACTAGAAAGCTGGTCAAGGCAAATATTTTTTTCAATGACCTTCACACTAATTAAATCATGTTTTCAAATATTTTCTTTGAATGTAAGTGAAAAAATTTAGTGAATATGTCAAACTATTTCTACACTTGACTCATGTAATCACTATTTCATTTTCAGATTCATTCATTCATTTATTCAACCAATATTTATTGAGTGGTTATCATTTCATATGGTTGGAGAGAGAGTGTGGAACAAAACAGATAATGTCTGGCCTCGTGGTGTTTACACGAAGGAAAACTGGAGGAAGACGGTCAGCACAAAGCTTAAGTATTAAAGTCATTTGTGACCACAATTAACATTAATCGATATGCTAAGTTTTTATATAAATGATAAGGAAGACAACTAGCAAAATCACAAATCATCCTTTTGTGTACACTAACACAGAAAGTTAAAGATTTGATTGATCGGTATATTTTTAGCACATGGGAATATTTTCTGAGTCAGGCTTCCTTTTTAAAAATGGTATATAAAAGTATTTTTTAAAACTAAAAGATACAAAGAACTTCTACCACTCAAAAATAAGTAAACATACAGCCCAGGGTAAAAAATGGACAAAATATGTGAACAGATATTTCACCAGAGAAGATACATAGATGGCAAATAAGCATATGAAAAGATGTTTAATATTTTTGTCTTAAGAAATGCAAATTTTATCAACAGCAAGATACCACTACATACCTGTTAGAATGGCTAAACTCTAGGAATAAGTGACTATACCAATTGCTGGTGAGGATATGGAGCAACGAGAACTCTCATTCATTGCTAGTGCAAATGCAAAATGGTACAGCCACTTTGGAAGATAGGCAGTTTCTTATAGAGCTGAACATAGTCTTACTGAACAATCTGGCAATCACAATCCTAGATATGTATCAAGTGACTTGAAAATTTATGTTCACACAAAGACTTGCATGTGAATGTTTAGAGCACCTTTATTCAAAATCACCAAAAACTGATAATAAACAAGATGTCCTTGACTAAGTGAATGGATAAACAAACACATATCCCAACAATGGAATATTTATTTCATTATAAAGAAAGAATGAGCTATCAAGTCATTAAAAAATATGGATAAATCTTAAGTGATAATAGGTACCTTGAATATGATATGATGAGAATGACACTTTACCTCTGCGGTTTTCCTCCGCATATCTAGTCTGATCACAAGGAAACATCAGAACAATTCCAACAGAGTTTTCCCTATAAAATGCCTAAGCAGTACTCTTCAAAACTGTCAAGGCCATCAAAAACAAAGAAAGTTTGAGTAACTGTCATAGCCAAGAAGAGCCTAAGGATATATAACAAATAAATATAATATTCTGGATAGGATCCTGAGACAGAATTAGGTAAAAACTAATTAGGTAAAAAAAAAAAAAAAGGAATTCAGAGTAAAGTATGGTCTTCAGTTAACAATAACAAATTTTTTTTTTACATTTTACTTTCAACGGACTCCACTCTATCTTTTTCATTCTACTCATATTTATGTTCAGAGGACATAAACAGCTGTATAATCACAGATATTAGAACTCCCAGGGAAGTGAGATTTCTCAGGAAATTGATTATTCTTCCGAGGATAAAATCTTAATAAAATAATATCCCCTATCCTTTCAAACAGTACATATTCAACCTGATGATCTTTTGTTGATGACTCAGGGTCTTTAGGAATAACAAATGTTGGGTGATTTCCAATATTTTTTTTATAGGGCCCATTGTCCTAACTCCAAGTATTTCTAAGACAGAGGCAGTATCACCTTTTTAAAAAGCATTTATGCGTAAGCAAAGGTACCATTCTGTGAGCACTGAATTTGGTGTGCCATTAGCATGCCATGGTCTCCCTGGTACGTTGTTTTGTAACATGATTCCTTCTCACTCTTTGTCTGACTCTGTGTGTAACTAACTGGCCTGACCTGAGAATTCCTATGATGCTGCATCTCGTAACTACTCCTCACTTTCATGTATTGTGATCATGGCTAAGGGCATAATATCCTAGACTTTGGGATATGATGGTAAAAGCCTTGGTAACTCCTGATCCCCATTTGTTGTGGGAAGGGCATCACTGATGATTTTGTATGGGCTACTTTTCCTTTCTGAAAGGATCTCCTTTAAGATAACCATATGGCATGGTCCCTGCTCAAATACTTCCTATGAGAAAGGCATTTCTTGATGACTTTATACAAGATAACATCTCCTGGTGACTGTCTAACCCTTTTCCCTGATGTATTTTTACAGAACTTACTACCACTGGATTTACAGCCTTATTTATTTATTTATTTATTGCTCATCTTCTCCATAAATAAATTTCAACAAAGGCAGGCACCAAGCCTTTCTTGTTTCCTGCTCTAAACCCCATGCTCACAACACTTCCCAGTCGCTGGCTATTTGTTAAATAAATGAACATTAAACTTTCTAGGGTTGGAGATTTCTGGTGTGCTTCCAATTTTGTTTTTATAAGTCTCTCTGCTTTGTCTAATCAACTTCCTCTACTGTCACAGCAGTTATAACAGCTATTGAGGAATTAGACTTAAATAAACCCTGATTGAGAATCTGTGATGATCTCAGATATGGAAGTATCTGAACTGTGTGTATGGACTTTATCACATCAACATTGGCCACTCAAAGGCCTTAAATATTTCTTAGCCACATTCTAGAAGCTTTATGTGACATTACCAAATTGTTACTACAGTTTATTCCCAAACGAAACATGCATGGTACAGAAAGTATTCTTGGAAGAAAAAGATACAATACATTCCAAAGCCAAATATATACTATTTTAAAATTTTAACTGTCCTTTAAAAGAAAAAAATTACATATCTGTGTTTCTCTTCTTTAGAGAGTATAATCAAGATTATATTAATATTGACAAAAGTTGCTAATTTTATGTCCCCAAAACAAATCATGAGTGATAAGCTCATATCCATAAGAACCACAAGATAACAGATTTTTCTTGAGGCCACATTGCCCCTACACAAATAATTTTAACAGGCTAAACTTTTACTCAATTCAGAGTAGTGCAAAATGCATTTTTCTTTGGCAATAGACAATTTTTTAAATTATTAGCCAAGACTGACCATTGTAAAGTTCCTTTATCTTTTTATACAGTATTATGCAGCTCAAGGTAGTATCACTAGGTTAGATGAATATAAAACCCATCTCTATTCGAAATATGTTAACAAAGACAGTAGGAACATTTTGTGCGCAGCCTAACAATAAAACACACCAAAATATCAGACCTGCGTTAACTAGGTGAGAGTACCAGTTCTTCACACGAATCAGATGTGTAACAAAAGAAATAAAATTACTTTTAGCTTCGTCGCACACCTACTTATCTCACAAAATTTAAACTTTCAAGGGGCTTCAACTCCCAGTTTTATTCCTCTCTTTTCCTTAGCACTCAAGGCTTAAATACTATTTCTCACATTTTTTTTTCCATTTGGAAGGGCCCTCCTTTGGCCATTCTAATGAATGCTACTCTATTTTCACGAAAGTGGGTCATATAAACATTGAATGTTTCCTTAGCTGAATTCCTTTCAGTTCCATTGTGTCTTTCTATTTATAATGGGAAAACCAACAATAAAAATTCAAATGTGCCCAGGCAGCATTGTCTTTTAGTACTGTGGGGTCGATGTGACTCAGGATGGCAGTGTATAAATGAGTTAGGTAATTACTCACAGAAATCATCTTCACGTACTCAAATGCCAAACGTGGGTCCGATGAAGTCAAAGGACGTTTATGAGCATCTCGACACTACAACTTCCAGCCCATGCACCTAAGGAAAGTGGAAAACGAGAAGTGGCCATACAGAAACATATACCAGCACAAAAACACGAAATGCATGTAACTAAGATTAATATCTGAAGCAGAATAACACTAAAAGAAATTATTTTTCTTTAGGATTCGGTAACTGTCACAGAAGTAGTATTCTGTCCACACAAATTTATGATATGCCACTACGTTATTGAGTGACAGCTGCCCAGACAAGGGCTACAATTTGTTGGCCTCCTCCTACTTGCATCTAGGAGTGTTCATGTCTCTGTTTCTGAACAATGGAATGTGCCTGGAAGTAATATGGATCTCTTTCTGGTCAGCAGTTAAGAAGCAGATGGACCATCCATTTAGTGGCTGTATATGAAAGATGATAAAGTCCTAAGGGATAATGGAATGGCAGTACAGATAACTCCGAAACCCCGTGAACAACCACGTGAAGAACTGACAGCCAACTAGGAACACTGTCAATGGATCATTACTTGAAGAAAAATACAATTCTGCTGTTGTAAGACACTGTAATTTAGAGGTTTGTTTCATACAGCTGCTAGTACTTCACTAATATACACTCCTTTCCATATAGTTTAGCATTTCATCCCTGGTTCAGATCTCATTTTTTCTGTTGTAACATGTTTGAGACTTGGTCCTTCAAAGGAGAATTATCTGACAATTCCAAGTTCTACTGATTTTTCCTTTCTGTTATTTTCCATGCGTCGTCTACAGTATATTGCAATGGTTTCCAAACCTGGAAAGATATTGAAATAATCTTGGGGAACTTTTATAAAACCATTTAAGCCCTACTAGACCTTATGACTTAGATTCTCTGATGGTGAAAACTAGAAATGTGCATTTTTAAAAGCTCTCCAGATGATGCTGATATACACCTAGATTTGGAACTTTGGACACATGAGAAATTTAAAGGTTTTCATATTTCGTTTTTATGTTATTTTCAATATTTCTTGGGAAAGTTAGCAGTATTAAATGAATAAATCTCCACACTTATGCACCTTTATGCACAGGTACACAGAGTTGCCCAGGTGTGAAGCAGCTCCATCTCAAATCAATACCTGCGAAACTCTTGAGGATGACCACCTGCCACTGCAAGGCACCTCCCATAGGGTTTCCAAAGGTTAGTTCATACCTGTTTTTAAGTCAAATCATCTTATACATACCTTTGAACTTGGTGATTAATAGCAAATATCCAGAACAATTTATTAGTTACAAAATGGATTGAACCTATTATACTTTCATGTCTGTCTTCTTCTAGTAAGTGATAATCTCCTTAAAGACAGCATTATATCTTGGGCTTTCTAATTTAATTCATATCTATCCAGACTTCTCAAATTTATGGGGACTAAAAAAGTCATGTTACCCGTTTCCTCTCCTCATTTGTTAATATAAAAGATCCAGTTTCATGCATAACTCCATCCATTAAATTTTGGGAGTCACTAGGGGTGTCTGCCATGTTGTTTTGTGTTTCCTTGAGAACTTGAACTACCAAGGAACTTAACAGTTGAAAGAATAATCTCCCCTCGGGCATCATAATGACATTATTTTTCACTCTTATGCATTATGGAAAACCTTGTGGAAACCAACTTTCTCTGTCTTTTCATTAATTAAGGCTAGAGCTCCTAGAGGTAGACCAGAAAACTGATATTTGAGAGACACCTTACAGTCCTTCCTATTTTCTTCCCCACAGGATATGAACAATCTCTTTCCAAATCCTTTTGCTTCTACTGTCAAGACAATTTATGGAAATAAACTTCTTTCTGGTTGCCTAACTACAGCAAGAAATATGAGACATTACTTAATGTTGTACAGATAGAATGTTAATAAATTGTTAAATTTACTTTATGTTATTAATGCCAGTGATTTTTAGTATTGTTATGGCTCTAATTTATTCACATTATCAACTATTTATCTTTAAATTACACAAAACACATTTACAACAGAGATATAGGCTTATTTAATATATCTGTTAGATATCTATTACATAGATATAGGTTTAATTTTATAGATTATTACATTCCTCTATTAAATATGATAGACTCTTATTCATAAATCTAACCCTTGAATTTTTCTATTGGTCATATACAACATATATGTATACTCTTAGGGAGAGTTACATTTATTTTTTTATCACCTTCAAGATGGCTATACCTTTAAAGTTATCTTTAAAATATTAATAATTTGATTTTTTTTAATATTGGAGCTTCAGTTTTTCTTTGCACTATGTCCAAATGTGTTTCATTCCATACTAAATTTCTTTGGAATGTTTCATTTATGTTTCACTAGCCTCATCTTCATTTTCATCAGCTTTATAAGGCTTGAGATAGTGAAAGCCACAATGACTGAAATTTGGTTTACAATTAGGTTAGTTGGTTTCTCATTATCAGTCCCAGAGTTTCCTAGACTCAAATAATAGTAAAGTTGGCTCCCTTTTCTAAGGTAACATGACTACCAGATAGTTAATAATTTTTTTTCGTAAATAACTCCTCTTTTGGGTAGAAGTTTCCCATCTTATCAAGTAAAAAAAGTCAAAACAGAAACTGTAGTTTCTGCCCAAGATCATGAAAGAAGAGGCTAATTTCTAGGGTTCTGTTTACTAGTCCCTTGTCACATCATTTTAGTAAGCTATATTACATAGGTATTGACATAAATATCACAATTATTTGCATTTATTTAATTAGGAAATAGACCTTGGTTAAATGAAGGAGTCTCCCCTGGCCTGAAACACCATATTGCCAAATATCATTTTAAATTCCATTAGCTCCTTATGTCCATTTACTGACATGCGGTATTTGACATGTGGCTACACATTTCTGTTTTCCTCATCTTTTATATTTACTATGATTGTTGGATCCAGGATAATTTATAATGAAATATCTAAAGCACCTGTCACACAGTTGGGTTACAAAGTTTCCAATATATATTTAGTTATTATCTCCTATCCTCACATTCTAATAAGATAATTACACAATTTTAAAACGAAAGCGTCCAGATTTTACAACTAAAGTTCAGATCCATTAAAATCGATGTATATATGCAACTGCACCTGTTGCATTTAATACTTTTTAATCACATTTTCTACCAACTTACTTAGACATCACTCAGTAATTTACTGCTTTCTCATCCCTCACTTGACAGTAGAATAGATAAATCTTTCATTCTACATAAACCTGTGGACCGCTCTCATTTGTGGTTTTAGCTTGACATACTAGCTATTTTTTTTAAAGTTCATGTTAGTTGCTATCTGCCCTGGAGCATATTAAAACATAGCTCTGAGGACAAAACAACAGAAGCTATACCTCATGACTCAAAGTTATTGGTAACCACACATTTTAGCAGAAGTGAAAAATAATTAAAGCCGTCCTCTACAATGGGGAGATTCATCTTGAACATGGTGCTGTTGATGTGCATAAAACCAAAGAATCAATTTCTTTTCAGAAACTTAAGAATCCTTTCAAATGGAAAGATATAAATCTGTGAATTCACATTACATTGAGTCCTGTGGATGTCATTGGCTCATGATGATGAGAATAAAGGGGTAGGGAGAAAAGTTATAAAATTTCACCACCTTGTAGGGCTTGCCCCCAAACTTAACTAGTATGCAGAGCTGTTGTGAAGCTCACACGAGCCAGTGCATGTGAAGTTCTTTCCAAAGTATAAACTGCTTTATATGTGATTAATTGTTCATAGAATATAGGGGATTGAAACATGCATAACAAGACTTTGATGACATTAAAAATCTGTATAACTTCTAATAAACATATAAAACTGTTTGAATAATGATTCTAAACAAGTCTCAAATCCCATTCAGAATTTTTAAATCAGTTTCAGCCCCAAAGAATAATTTCAAAGAACCTATCCTTTCCTCCGTGATTAACACACTCACAGGCAGATGCGAAGCCAAAGTCATTATTTTTTAATGCAGTACTTTGGAGTAGGGTTAATAACTCTCCTCCTCTTTCTTGCTCCTCTCTTTAAAATTCTGCTGGCAGCCAATTGCTGCTACAATCAAAGCAATGGGACAGTTCAAGTGTTTGCAACAGCACAGCATTTTGTTATGCAATTAAAAGATAAATATGACTTTATCTTTCCAACTATCCAGCTTTATTTCTGCCAAAGAGTGGTAAAAGTGAAAAGGAAAATATTTGTGGAAAAATGGGTGAAAAATAATGAGAAATGTAGCAGATACAGATGGCATTGCTCAAGTTAGAGATTTCCTAATTTGGAAATTTTATTAAAATAGGTTGGCTAAACACTTAAGTACTACCTTACAGAGTGGTAGTTCTTTTGGCTAAGGCTGACTCCAGTTTTGCACCCC
>NW_011888835.1:5092384-5095453 GCF_000151845.1 Pteropus vampyrus
TAGTGAAAGCCACAATGACTGAAATTTGGTTTACAATTAGGTTAGTTGGTTTCTCATTATCAGTCCCAGAGTTTCCTAGACTCAAATAATAGTAAAGTTGGCTCCCTTTTCTAAGGTAACATGACTACCAGATAGTTAATAATTTTTTTTCGTAAATAACTCCTCTTTTGGGTAGAAGTTTCCCATCTTATCAAGTAAAAAAAGTCAAAACAGAAACTGTAGTTTCTGCCCAAGATCATGAAAGAAGAGGCTAATTTCTAGGGTTCTGTTTACTAGTCCCTTGTCACATCATTTTAGTAAGCTATATTACATAGGTATTGACATAAATATCACAATTATTTGCATTTATTTAATTAGGAAATAGACCTTGGTTAAATGAAGGAGTCTCCCCTGGCCTGAAACACCATATTGCCAAATATCATTTTAAATTCCATTAGCTCCTTATGTCCATTTACTGACATGCGGTATTTGACATGTGGCTACACATTTCTGTTTTCCTCATCTTTTATATTTACTATGATTGTTGGATCCAGGATAATTTATAATGAAATATCTAAAGCACCTGTCACACAGTTGGGTTACAAAGTTTCCAATATATATTTAGTTATTATCTCCTATCCTCACATTCTAATAAGATAATTACACAATTTTAAAACGAAAGCGTCCAGATTTTACAACTAAAGTTCAGATCCATTAAAATCGATGTATATATGCAACTGCACCTGTTGCATTTAATACTTTTTAATCACATTTTCTACCAACTTACTTAGACATCACTCAGTAATTTACTGCTTTCTCATCCCTCACTTGACAGTAGAATAGATAAATCTTTCATTCTACATAAACCTGTGGACCGCTCTCATTTGTGGTTTTAGCTTGACATACTAGCTATTTTTTTTAAAGTTCATGTTAGTTGCTATCTGCCCTGGAGCATATTAAAACATAGCTCTGAGGACAAAACAACAGAAGCTATACCTCATGACTCAAAGTTATTGGTAACCACACATTTTAGCAGAAGTGAAAAATAATTAAAGCCGTCCTCTACAATGGGGAGATTCATCTTGAACATGGTGCTGTTGATGTGCATAAAACCAAAGAATCAATTTCTTTTCAGAAACTTAAGAATCCTTTCAAATGGAAAGATATAAATCTGTGAATTCACATTACATTGAGTCCTGTGGATGTCATTGGCTCATGATGATGAGAATAAAGGGGTAGGGAGAAAAGTTATAAAATTTCACCACCTTGTAGGGCTTGCCCCCAAACTTAACTAGTATGCAGAGCTGTTGTGAAGCTCACACGAGCCAGTGCATGTGAAGTTCTTTCCAAAGTATAAACTGCTTTATATGTGATTAATTGTTCATAGAATATAGGGGATTGAAACATGCATAACAAGACTTTGATGACATTAAAAATCTGTATAACTTCTAATAAACATATAAAACTGTTTGAATAATGATTCTAAACAAGTCTCAAATCCCATTCAGAATTTTTAAATCAGTTTCAGCCCCAAAGAATAATTTCAAAGAACCTATCCTTTCCTCCGTGATTAACACACTCACAGGCAGATGCGAAGCCAAAGTCATTATTTTTTAATGCAGTACTTTGGAGTAGGGTTAATAACTCTCCTCCTCTTTCTTGCTCCTCTCTTTAAAATTCTGCTGGCAGCCAATTGCTGCTACAATCAAAGCAATGGGACAGTTCAAGTGTTTGCAACAGCACAGCATTTTGTTATGCAATTAAAAGATAAATATGACTTTATCTTTCCAACTATCCAGCTTTATTTCTGCCAAAGAGTGGTAAAAGTGAAAAGGAAAATATTTGTGGAAAAATGGGTGAAAAATAATGAGAAATGTAGCAGATACAGATGGCATTGCTCAAGTTAGAGATTTCCTAATTTGGAAATTTTATTAAAATAGGTTGGCTAAACACTTAAGTACTACCTTACAGAGTGGTAGTTCTTTTGGCTAAGGCTGACTCCAGTTTTGCACCCCCAGAAACGTGATCTTGTGAATGTCACTCTAAAAAATAGGCTTCTGGGAACTGATCCGTGCATAGCCATGAGATTTTGATTAGAATCGCAATGAATCCCTTTCAAAGAGAAGTATGAGTACCCAGGTCACTTAGCAGTTTTGTCAACTGCTCAATATATCATTCTCCTCAAGAAGTGAATGTGTAAGAAAAGTTAAATTATACTACTTGGTATAATTTACCAGGAAAGGAACAAATGAAGTCTGTTCCTGGACAATCCAATTCTAGATCCTAGAACATTCCAGAAATTGTTGAGTACTTGGTATACAAAGATGAACAAGACAAGACCCACACTTAGAAGTTCAATCAATGCAGTGGGGAACAGAAACATAAACTTATTATTTTATATCAGCGAGGGTTCTTAGCTGCAAGTGACTGAATCTAATTGTAACTCTTTCATGTGGAATAGTAATTAAAACAATGAACTGCTCAAGGAATTTCTAGAAAATGATGTTAGGGCCACTTAAAAAGGAATAAACCCCAAAATCACACATGAGAACCAGTATGGTGAGGCCACCACTGCCATCACCTCCAACCAGAAAACACTGCAGCTAGCCCTTTTTAGACCCACTTGCATAGTACACTTCCACTGCTCCACTGCCACCATTCCTCTGCCATTGAGATCCCAGGAGTTTGAGATGCTTTGTAACAGCCAGGCTGAGAGAGCTCCACATAGCCCCACAACTATTGGGTTGGTACAACTAACTGATGGAACCTAGGTCATGTGCTTGCAAATTGCCTTCAAAGGAGTCTGGGTAAGCTAATATGTGGCACTTTCAACTTCTATAGGACATCGAGCACTGGTTATCTCAATATGCATATATTTTCTACGCAGAAGAAGGAAGTTTAATTCTGTGCAACCATCAATAATGACTAATGTCTTTTATAATTGCAATATAGCTAGTGAAGTATAACAGTAAAAGTATGCTTTGGTTGCTATATGAAGATAGAGGATACTCATCAAGGAATTGGCAAGATTACGTTCATAGTAATGGCTAAAAGTTACGATAGTCCTATACATACATCTCCATTAAAGTC
>NW_011888835.1:5095503-5097791 GCF_000151845.1 Pteropus vampyrus
ATCAGCTAGGGTTCTTAGCTGCAAGTGACTGAATCTAATTGTAACTCTTTCATGTGGAATAGTAATTAAAACAATGAACTGCTCAAGGAATTTCTAGAAAATGATGTTAGGGCCACTTAAAAAGGAATAAACCCCAAAATCACACATGAGAACCAGTATGGTGAGGCCACCACTGCCATCACCTCCAACCAGAAAACACTGCAGCTTGCCCTTTTTAGACCCACTTGCATAGTACACTTCTACTGCTCCACTGCCACCATTCCTCTGCCATTGAGATCCCAGGAGTTTGAGATGCTTTGTAACAGCCATGCTGAGAGAGCTCCTCATAGCCCCGCAACTATTGGGTTGGTACAACTAACTGATGGAACCTAGGTCATGTGCTTGCAAATTGCCTTCAAAGGAGTCTGGGTAAGCTAATATGTGGCACTTTCAACTTCTATAGGACATCGAGCACTGGTTATCTCAATATGCATATATTTTCTATGCAGAAGAAGGAAGTTTAATTCTGTGCAACCATCAATAATGACTAATGTCTTTTATAATTGCAATATAGCTAGTGAAGTATAACAGTAAAAGTATGCTTTGGTTGCTATATGAAGATAGAGGATACTCATCAAGGAATTGGCAAGATTACGTTCATAGTAATGGCTAAAAGTTACGATAGTCCTATACATACATCTCCATTAAAGTCAAGACAAAGAGGCAACAGCAAGAACTGACATTATTCTAGTGCACATTTAGTGCAAGATAACTTTCCAAGCAATAAACCATTCTACCTATTTTGCAGATGTAAAGGCCAAAATCTGGTCAGATTAAGCAATTGTGTCCAGATTCCCAACTGATAACTAACAGGAAAAGGTACCAAGCTAGTATGTTTGATTGCAACAAATCTGCTTTTAATATTATGTCAAACACATCTTAAGATGTACTTGGTCTTGGTCATTCTATCCAGAATTGACCAGAGTCTGGGGCACTTTCTCATGATAATTCTACACATGAGATTGATGGAAAGTTTGAATGCCAAACGTTGCAGATCAAATATTTAGTCAATATGCCGTCTTCTCTAGACAGTGTTAAAAATCTATGGACAAAATCTTATAATTCTTACTTTCTGGATATCATGTACATAAGCCTACCTTGATAGCACATTCTTTATTTATACTCATAAGTACTAATTACGTGGATGTTTTCTTTCAAAGTCAATCACATTTAAGTCATAAACTATAACCCAGTCACCTTAATTAAACTTGGCTGTATCCCAATTCTCCTCTGTCCTACATTTACAAAGCTTAGCATAGGGCAGGTATAACTCTTACATATGGCTAATCTTTTTTCATTATATATTGATTTATAATAGTTTTGTTCCAGAAAAAATATTATTTCTAATTCCTACAAGTGCTCATGGTTGCACTTCACTACAGCCTCTAATATTCAGAAAAGACGATGTATAAACTCGAGACCTGAAAATTTGCATAAATATTGATACAACTGTGCTCCAGAATATAATCACATGAATTATTACAAAACTCGACAAAATTATCTGCCTTATTGAATCTCAGATCCCTCCCTGTTCTTTCCTCCATCTTTCTTCTATGCCAGAGGTAGTTGAGTTCCTATGAATTACATTTCCCAGGCTCCCCTTCTCAGTGGCTTCTTGTAGGTTGTGGTGATGGTAAACACTGACAAAAATTCAGAAAGCAGGACAAAGGAAGGAGGCAGACTATTTGTTCTCTGGCTCTCTTTTGGATTCGTATCTTGGTGATCTCAGATTCTACTAAGACTCTCATAGCATCTCTCTTCCCTTTGTTGCCCCAGCTCGAAGAATTGAAGTAACTCTCAGATTCTGTTAATCCCTGGACTGCTTCATTGTCCCCTATTTGCCCTACTCATCCTCCATCATCTTTGTAACAAATTTCCATATTACAGTCTTTTGACTCAGCTACTTAGTATGGTTCTGTTTTCCTAACTAATCTCAGACTGATACTTCTCTCAGTAGTATTTAAATTGTAAGCAAAAGGAAATATATCATGTGGAAAAAGAAATAAACAGAAAAAATAAAACGATGATGTAATAAGAAATCACTTAAAACTTAAAAAGTCATGTTCCTGTGCAACTGTCAGTAATAGGCTAAAATTGAGAAAAAGTAATGGAAGAAAACTGGGGAAAAAAATCTGTTAGACTGGCTAAAGATAAGCATTCAGTAATTCAGGAGGCACATAGGAGTTTGAGAACATAAAACTGAAAGACAAAGAAGTTCTTCTGGTCAACCTATCATCAGGAGCCTTGTT
>NW_011888835.1:5099369-5108322 GCF_000151845.1 Pteropus vampyrus
TTCTTAATCCCAAGATACTTACTTCATTTATTTGATTTATTTAACTCATTTTTTTTCTCTTCAGCCAGACAAAGGCATTTCCTTAATAACTATTTTAAAAAATGATCGTTTAGGTTCAGGTGGGTCTAACTTAAAAACTTATGAAATTAACATAACAGAAATTTGCCTTAGGCCAATAAACAAACTGAAAGCTTTCAAAAGAAAAGTAATTTCTCATTTCTTTACTAAACTCATTGCTCATCCAATAATGTATAGTTTTGAGATATAGTTCAAGTACAAATAGCAGGGTGTAGTGAAATGCAGTATATCTCCACACGCTGTGTGGAGCACACCAGAGAATTATATGCAGTGAGTGCGATAGAAGAAGATATTTAATTACCTTTGGGACTGCAAGTATTTTGATGCTACCTACACACCTCAAGCAAGAACGCTGCAGTTACAGCCACATACGATGGCTATTGTTAGAAATTCTGACTGTTTGCATTTAGCAACTGGAAATACAAAAACAAACATCGGTCCAAGTAAAACAATAGTCAAAGTAAACTTTTCAATTGAATTATTGCTTGCAATGATGAAATTGTAACACATATCACTTGGTATATTTGTAATCATTTCAGCTTGCGTTTTTCTCACTGAAACCACTTTACACATATTCAATAGAAAATTTTTTTTTAAATCAGACTACTTGGCAGTCTTCACAGTTCCCTGTGCACGCTATTTATCTTGACGGCTGTATCTTTAATTGACACAAGAAGCTAGGAGAATATTACTAAGAGAACCAGAAGGTGGAGAGATCCCACTGGCCCACAGGTTCAGATGTGAGACTCTCTCCAATTTGATGTTCCTTTGGACCACTGGCTACACCTGACTGGAACTCTCTGGATGACTGTCAAAATTTGCAGTGATATCCTTGTGTTTCCAGGCCAACCTTTCACAAAGACTTGGGTGGTGAGCTTAACAGCAAACCTGGCTTAGTTTTGCTGGCACTTGCTATTTTGAGAAAATACTCAAAGGTCCTTCCTGTCGTAAAACACTGGATAGAGGAAAGCTAGGAAAAGTCCAACTTTAATTTCATGAATTTGCACTTGCAAAAACACATATCTTCACCAAAATTAAGAAGACTTGAGAATTTGGCTCTAAGCAAAATTCCACTCCTGGGACAGCAGGATTGAATGCAGATTTCTGCTGTGGGCAAAACCTCACTATTATTTCTAGACAATGGGGCTTTCTGTAGTGAAAATGGTGGTGCTCTGCACAGAGAATGGCTGTGAGCCAGTTCCCAGTTTTCTCCAGTGGATTTGCCAGATTGGCTAAGGGAGAGAATATTTTCACACAGACTGGTAATATGTCTAATGAAACTTGGGGGGAAATTAATCTAGTTAACTTTTTTTTAAGCGTCTGAAAGCTCAGAGAAAATATATTAAATTGCTTCCAAGGGGTACAGTAGAGATCCGACTTTTCTTCACCATCTGGAGAGGAGCTACCTTCCAGTGAGCTCTGTATTTGTTTAATGTCCTCAGTGTGATGTAGATCAGCGCTTCTCTCATGTTGTTGTTATAGGAATCGACTGAGGGTCTTGTTCACCCACCTGTAGATTCTAAGTGTCTGAAGTAAGATCTGAAATTCCACATTTCAACAGGATCCACATGACATTTACACTGTCCACCATACTTTGAATAGCAATGATTTAGATGATCATATGATAAATCGCCTAAGCGATTGGTTTACAAATGCTCAGCATACTTAATTAAAGAGTACAATTGACTGAAGACTAATGTAATTGAAAAACGTACCTACACACCATGGAACACTACTCAGCAATAAAAACAAATGAACTATTGATGTACACAAGTTAGACGGATCTCCAGGGAATTATGGTGAATGAAGAAAGCCAGTCCAAAAAGGTTACATTCTGTGATTCCATTTATATAACATTTTGAAATTAAAAAAAAAAAAAATAGAAATAAAATACAAAGTAGTGGTTGTCAGGGATTAAGGATGAGGGTAAGGGAGTGGAAGGAAGGTAGGAGTGATTATATGCAGGTATTGAATTAGAACCTAAAGATATACATACAGATGAGCAAGGAGATCAGTCTAATATAATGTCTCAGCCTTACAGATGACAAAAGTACAATTCAGACTCTTGTCCCTGGTAAACAACTAAATTCTCTCCAAGTAACACCCAGATAACTTTATTTTCAATTCCCTCTTCTTTTTACTAGTTAACATACTCCATATAATTGACTGGGGTATATTGCAACACAAAGCATTTTCAAATTTCGAGCTTTACTAAAGTTATTTAAGATAGACCAAAATGTACTCATCTGAAAGGTAACTCAACTCTCTAAATCCAGCAAATATTTAAATTTATAAAGGTATATTTTAATGAAGAAATAATCAGTTTTATAATCTCACATAACATCCTCTTTAGATAATTACACCAACAGTCTCTGTCTCCCATCATCTCGAGCAAGTTTTGTGATAAATTTCCCATCTTAAATCTATCCCCAGACTGTCATAAGGGTGAATATGGCAGACAGTATCGGTTGCCTGCACCACAGGTATTTTCCTTCCTCCTTTTACCAGGGCCTCAGCCTGTTCTGGCAGCTCAGTGTCCATTTCCAGAAGGTTAATCCAGGCAAGGTAAGATGTACTGGAGCTTTCACCTACCTATCCAAATCTCTTCCCTCAACTTTTCCACACTGTTTGCTTCCTCACAAGGCTGACCACTAAGGACAATATCAAGGGATTTCTTTGTCATCTGTCTTTGAGTTGGATTCAGCCCAAGAGCTAGCTGATGGTCAGACAAAGAGAATGAGTAAGGCTGAAGTGTTTTCTTTCCCAGTTCCTTCCTTGTAGAGTCACTGTTCTTTGGCTGTATCATGTGATCAAAGGCTATAATTCCCATTAGTTGCTCTTCTCTACAAAACTCTCTTTGTCCCCAGTTTCAGTAATCACTTTCTCCATTTGTCCCTGTAGGGAGAGGTGAGAGCATAAACCCTGCTCTTAACAGTGTCCAGTGAATGCATTATTTCTGTGGTTATTCTACTTTCAAAGTATCTCTTTGTAAATAGTTCCTTTGCTAAATTTTCTTTAAATTACTCATTTTGAGTGTGCCACTTTTTTCTGACTGATATATAGGGGTTATTCTGTTTGTTTTGTCCTTGCCAGATATTCATTTTCTCAGCCTCCCTTTCAGCTAGTAGTGGTTAGGTGATTTGATTCTCTCCAATGAAATTTAAGGGGACATCAAATAAGGAATTGGGGATGGCTTTGCTCCCTGATGAAAGACATAGCAGCTTGAGTATAGCAGCTTGTCTCTTTCATTCTCTTATTAATTTAGATGTTTGTGATAAATACATGAAGAGTGTCGTAACCAGTCTGTGACCATGAAGCACCAACCTGAGGATAAAGCCAGCACGTAGAGGAAGGTGAAGGGGACAAGAACGTCAAGAGTCCAGGCTTTGATGACAGGGCTTGAAGACAGTGCTGCCTTATGCTGACTGCATTTAGACTTCTTGTTAGGGACATAAAATATACCCTTAAGGTTTAAACTTCTATTAATCAGGTTTTCTTTATCTTAGACCATCTCATTCCTAACTCATGAAGTAATGGCTTTGCCATTTTCCTGCTTAACATATTCCAGTGGTGTATCATCCTCTACAAAATAATGTCCTAGCATAGTATGCAACATCGCCATGCTTTTGCCCATGATGGCTTCTCCACTTTGGCGAGTTCTACCTCACTTAGACATCTCAGCTTACACCATGGCCAGCTGCGGACAGTGGAAACTCAGCGATACTGCTGCTTCTCTCGAATTCCAGAATGCAGACCTCATCATCCATGCTTCTTTGCCTCACTAACTTCCAGTTCCATCTCTAGGGAGGGTGCATCTGATTGGCTGAGCCCACTGGAGTGCTGATTCTCTCACCAAGGAAATGAGTAGCCACTTGCTTTGAAGGGGAGCCTCAAATTCAAACTATAGATTAAGAAATTCTCCTACTATAAGAACAGGGTTCGGATAACAAGTTACCAAAAAGCATTATACACATTCGGTATAATTTCAATAAAATGTGTTAAGGGCAATAGTGGATATGTAAATGGATTCAACTGGAATACAGAATAAGTGGTTACATTCAGACCAGTGCTGTACAATAGAAATAAATAGAAGGCAATATATGTAATTTTTATTTTCTAGTAGCTACATTTAAAAAGTACAAAGAGGTCTATGGCCATGCTACTCTGAACACGCCTGATCCCATCTGATCTCAGAAGCTAAGCAGGATTGGGCCTGGTTAGTACTTGGATGGGAGACCACCTAGGGAGACCAGATGCTGTAGGCACAGAAAAAGAAAAGTACAAAGAAACACTTAAAGTTAATTTTAATAACATTTAACCTACTACATTCAAAATATTAATTTAACATTTAATTAATATAAAATTATTGAGATATTTTTACCTTATTTTTCAATATTAAGTTTTAGAAACTGATGTGTAGTTTGCTCTTTCTGTGCATCCCAATGTGACTCTTAGCCACATTTCTAGGTCTGCACTATCCAATATGATATAGCTCAATAGCTGCGATCACATTGGATAGTGCAGATCTAGTCAAACATAGCAATTAGTAGGAGAGCAGTGACCTGGATTATCAATCTGCCCAGTAGGTAACTGAATCTTTTCATTCGATTTCAGAATGCCAAGCCAGATCTCGCAAATTATTGTTTTGCCCTGATTTAGAAAGCCATCTGACATGATGTACATCTAATGTGCAGGGCTCTCCTCTGCACTAGGAGAGATGAAGACATGATATCTAAGTCAGACGTAACTGAGTTGGGAAACAAGTGCAAGGATTTTGGTAGCTTTATCATTTAAATTGTTGACTTCCAGTTGCCTGGTGACAATTGACCAGTGTGGTCAGAATGCTAAGTTTAAGTTTCGATTGTGTTTTTTTGCATTTAGGTTGAGGCCATGGGAGTGGATGAGATCTTCTAATGACAGAGTGTAGAAGCACAAAAGGTTAGTATCATGAGTCGAGTCCCCAGAGGTACATCACCACTTAAGATTAAAGGACAAGAGGATTGAGAATTAGTGTTCAAAATGGTAAAAGAACCAGGAATAACTAGCTTCTCGGAAGCCAAGAGTATCAGTTGCAAAATTATTTTCTTCTTGGAAAGCTAACTGAATTTGGAGTCATTTCCCAATTCATGTACATAGGTTCGCTTAAAAAGTCACTCTTAAAAAACGCATTTAATTAGGTCCTTACAATAACCTATTTGTTCTGTTTCCTATTTCACACAGAATCTCTTCTGAACCTTTATGGCAGTCCTTTAACCCCCCACCTACTACTTCTCCTCTGCTTTATTACTAGTTAATTTTGTCTCCCACTTAAAAAAAAACAAAAACAAAAACTTCAGGCTGGAACCCCACCCCTTCCTCAATACCCTCCCACACACAAATGATTTCAATCTATCTTCATCCTTCTTTCATTGGAGTTTGGAAGTGCCTAATAAATTACACCACTGTTCTCCCACTGCCCGGACTCAACCACAGTTTGGAGCTAATTGAGAGATTGATACAGAAGTCAGGCAGAGTGCAAAAATCATCTCGATTTGTGGTTAAACTCTTAGGGAATGTGGCTTAGGACTCTAGCCAATTGGGCTTGAAGTCCTAATCTAGCTATCATATTTTTTTTTCATTTGTCGTCAGGTTTCTGGAAGAAACTATCTCTACTTCCTCAACCCCCATACACTTCTCAATTCAAGACAATGTGGCCTCTGATTCAATAATTCTGGGGACACCCTTCTTACAGATGTTCCTGATTTTCTCCCTATTGCTTAACCCCAGGAAGACTTGCCAGTTCTTATCTCATTTGACCATGTAGGTTTCACACTACTGGCCACTCCCTCCTTTTTGCGACCCCCTTCTGTTTTTTTGTTGTTTTTGGTTTTTTTCAAACTCTCTTGGATGCTTTTTCTCAGCTTCCTGGAGCTTCTCTTCCTCTAGCTATCTGATAAATAAATGTTTGCATTTCTTGGAGATTTATCCTCTGCTCTCTTTTATTCTATTTTGTTCACTTCTTTCTCCACATATTCTGAATCATATCTAAGCCTGAGATTTCAGACATCTGTTAGCTTATCTCCCAGCCTTTGATACTGCCTATGCTGAATACATTCTTTCTACAAACCAGTTGTGATCATGTTTAAAACTTTCCTTTGGCTCCTGCTGCAAGCATGGATCCTACTCCTCATGTTTTCCTGTGGCAGAATGCAAACTGGCACAACACTTCTGGCTAATCTCTAAGCTTCTCTCACATACTACTAAGGGAAGATAAGTGATTCATTTATCTCTCTACTGAATTTTGACAAAAGAAGTGGTCTTGAAAGATTCAGCATGTTCTGAATCCTCACCTGACTTTCCAGAGGGTACACTCTGCTATCCTGCCCATGCAGTAAGGCACTGGCCCTGTGGGAGAGTCTGTAGTTTTGGAGAAAGTTTGGTTCAAAAGAGTAATCTAAGACCACAATTCTAAGTCACGTTCTAAAGACCTAACTTTTGTCAATAATAAAGATAATTTCATTGACATTTTCCTGACTCCTAACTCTTAATAGTTTGATTACTTTGATAGGAAAGCCAGGCCTCTAATTATAGGAAACAAAACAGATGGAGAACATTAAGAGAAGTTCTAACTTCACGCCTCCCAGGTTTCCACGGTGAGAAACTTCCTTTATCATTACTTGGAATTTTTCTCCTTGGAGAATCATTCCTATTCTCCTTGGAAGGAACGTTGATCACTTATCTATAAGGTGAGTTTGGTAGGACACACTTGACATAGATGGAGTTGTCCCTTCTAGGCCTTTAGGATCCTACCTGCAGAGAAAGAAACTTCTGGTCTTCTGTCCCCCATGCAGAAAGAGGCCTGCCCCTATGGATGTAGACTGCAACCTGGAGGCATGTGCTTACCTCAGCACCATGTTAGCAAATCCATTTAACCACACAAGTAACATTTTTATAGTGCTTCTCAATAATAAAGCTAATATTTTGATATTCATTTGATTTTTGTATCTTTCTCTGAGTTGGTTCTAAATTCAGTCAGGAAAGGAATGTGACTTACTGGGACCTTTTAAATACCCCAAATTTTCCATACCTTTACATTTCTTAAAATAAAGTATGAGACCATCTTCTTTCCTCTCATGATCTATGACATAGGCTAATATACGACGTGACAAACATTGAGCACTTATTAATTTACCACTATGCTTGATTTTAGATATAGAAAATAAATGAGATGTGGTCCATGCCTTTGAGGGGGTTCACAGCTCCCCAGTGTAAGTCTGTATTTCCAACTATGGGTTTGGAGTATAGTTCCATAGTGTATTTCTTTAAAAGAAGACTGAAGCTGTAAAAGAGACCTCATCAAAAGCACAACTCATTTAATTATGATCATTGCCGCAGTGCCTAACTTGATAAGGATGGGAGAGCAAACACGGGGGCGAGCTGCAAAGTCAGATGGCCAAGTAGAGCGGGATAGATGAGACAGAGAAAATTAGAATAAGATCTCTTTGGTTGAACACATCGTAATCTAGTTAACACAAGAAATAAGATGATAAAAATGCATAGCCATTTGCTAGTGAGTGCCGATAAGAAGTATGTAGACATTCATATTCAGAACAGGCTCAAAACATAATCAACAGAACCATAGCAAGCTGTGCTCATCTTATAGACTGACAGGATGAGACCATGTTGGTTATTTTAACTACAGTTGAGGCCATTTTATAGAAAGATGTGTGTCTTCATTCTGCACAGAAGGACACATAGGAAAGACTGAAGAAACAAATAAATTCTGGTACTTTAACCCAAAATTTCATCTTACTGTTAAAACTGGGCCTCAAATAAAGCAGTGCTTCTAAAACCTAAGAGATCTTTGTCTTAAAGTTGTTGACTTAAAAACAGTGTGAAACAATTGGCATGGAATGACTCAAACCTATCTTCAGGCTTCGAAACCAAAGACATTTTAAGAAGGATCACAGGACACTGAGAAACGTGCATATGGACTACTGCATTAATTTAGATTGACTTAATTCTTTTAATTCTCTTTGTACCTCATTTTCACAAATTCTAATTTCACTCATATAAAAAAAAAATAATCAAAACAGGTGATATAATTTTTTCTATGTTTTAAATTTTAAAAGTCCCATCTGTCACTAATTACACATTTATTTCATTATGCAGCACTACGAAAATAATTACTTGAGGTTTCTGGTTGACAATTTAGAGTTCTAAGTAAATACTAATTATTTTTATTATAACTGTGTATTAAATTAAATAATTCACTGCTAGACATTTCGGGGGGCTTCGAAGAATTTTATTAGAACCACATAAGACAGCAATTATGTAATTAGTGACACATCTGCCGATCTAATAAGTCCATCTTATAAAATTTGAAGACATTTTTCCTTTTCTTTTCTCCTTTTTTTAGAAGCAGAAGCAAATACTTCATGTGCATATTCCAGCATTTTATAATGATGTATGTGGCCTGTCTGGCCAACTAGTCAGCTCAGTCACTCTATCAAAGTAGCAATTAATTAACTCTCACAACTCAACTAGCAGGGCCTCTGAGTTTAAAAAGACGTATATAGATGGCTACAGTGATTTCTGCTTTGAGTAAATTCTTTTAGAAATTAAAATATCATCTCTAAACTCCAACCAGAAGTTGCTATGAGTTCCATTTGGAACTTGTGCTAATAATAATATTTTCTGGAATAATAACAACAGGTTTGGATTTAATTAAATATGTTGCTCACTGAAGCATCTGTTTTAAACATTAATGAATGGCAGCTCCTATGGGATATCCAAATGGAAGTGTTTTTACTCTGTAACAGTATCCTGAAGTGTGTTTTGGAATTTTCAAATAATTAGTTGGTCTTTGTTTTGAGAGACCTACCCAGGATAAAAA
>NW_011888835.1:5109802-5127999 GCF_000151845.1 Pteropus vampyrus
GTTCCCTTTCTTCTCTTCCAAAGTTCAAGTGGTTAGTGGTTGGGTTTATCCAGTCTACCTCCCATATATCTCCACTATCCCTTTTTAAAATAGCTTCTATCATCCTGAACACTGAGGAGTCCCCTGAGGCCAGATACTACATCTTATTCATCTTTGTATCTCCATCTCTAGTAACAAATTCTGTTACGTAATAGATGCTCAGAGTATTGATGGAATTAGGGAATATACTGGGTAACATCTACATGACAAAGAAACTGTATAACTTTGAGTAATTTCTAATCAGCATAAGATACCATCTCCCATTTCCAAGCATCATCTGTTCTACTCAGGAGACAAGGCCTTTTCGCATGTAGCAATAAATAATATAAACTTGTTCATTTAATCCTCACAAGAACAATGAGGCTATAAAAACAATAACAATAGCAACTGACATTTATTAAGGGCTTATTATAAACCCAGCATCTTAATGTGATCATTTTATATAATCCTCGCAACAATTATAATGTAGATACTGAAGCTATTTCCATTCTATGAATGTAAAAGCATGGATTTAAAGTAGTTAAATGACTTTCCCTAAGTCTCATAGCTGCGCCAAAATTTGAATACAGGGTGTTTGATTCCAGAACCCATGTTTTTAACCTCTGTAATAGAAAAAGGTCTATTTTGTTCTAAGTGTTACACACACACACACACACACACACACACACACACACACACACGAGTCCCTGTTGGGTAAGCTCCCTTAGTGGCCTCGTTTCATAACTCATAGCACTTCCCCATCTGCCAAGATTATTGCATCAGTTATAGATGCCTGATTCAGGAGCAGCTAATACAGTCTGGCCAGCGTTTACTGAAATTGCCTGGTCCCAGAGTTCTGACCACTATGGCTGATATGGATTAATTAAATCAATAAAATTCTCTCATTTGGTGATAGTCATATAGACAGAGATAGAGTGGGGAAGGGAAAAAAATTGAAAATACACAGAGGAAAGCAGAGAGCAAAGGCCTGTCACCTACACAATCAATGAGCATGTAAAGGGTGGGTTAGCCAGTTGGCCTTAGGATTAGAAATGGAAAGATATATAGAGAAAAGCAGAAACACAGCAAGGCTGACTCATATTATTGATAAACTGTAAAAGTAAGTATCAACAAAGTCTTCCAATAGTAAGGCTGTAGATATGCTGAAACTTGGAACAAAGCTGGATCGCAAATGACCTTTTAGTTGCTGAAGAAATAGTTTCATATTCAAGCCCTAGGGAGACTGGTCTCTCTTTGAGGCTAGGCCATACCACTGTGCTTGGGTTTCTATTATGCTTGGATATGTGGCTTAGATACCTGTAGTCTTATTATTATCTGTATTCAACCCCTACTGCTACTGTAATAAACTATTGGCAACTTAGTGGCTTAAAACAACACAAATTTATTATAGTTCTTAAGGTGAGAAGTCCAAAATGGGCCTCTGTGGACTAAAATCAAGGTGTCAGTGGGACTGTATTTCTTCCGCAGGCTCTAAGGAAGGGTGTGTCTCCTTGATTTTACCAGCTTCTAGAGGGAGCTCACATTCTTTGGCTCAAAGCCTCTTCCTACTTCTTTAAAGCCAGCAGTGTAGCATCTTCAAATCTCTCTGACTCTGACCCTAACTGTTTGCTTCTCTCTTTCACTTACAAAGGACCCTGTAATTACACTGACCCCATGCAGAAAATCTAGAACAATCTCCCCATCTCATGGTCAACTGATCAGCGAACTTACTCCATTTAAACATCCTTTAATTTCCCTAATTTCTCTTTGCCATGCAATATCACATAATCAGTTTCTGCTGTTTAAGATGGGAACCTCTTATGGGAACCATCACTATGCCTACACACCATTTACATCCTTAGAATCATCTTCATATTACTTGAGAAAACTGAAATGAGTTTCCATTTTTTGCAACCACAAGATGATATTGCTCCTGCTGAAACTAAAAAATGTCTTGACATACAGCATTTGAATTCTACATAATTATTCATATTATTCTTCTACCTGGTTTGCTTTTTCTTCCCCCTGCCCACTCTCCTCTCATTCTACTAATCCTCTCTGGTGAAAATCCAACTCACTCTGGTCAAATACAAGTATGCAAAAAACCAAATGGGTGGTAAATGAGATCTGTGAGGGGGGAGGGAGAGGTAGGCAGAGTAAAGGGGATCAAATATATGGTGACAGAAAGAAATCTAACTATGGGAGGTGAACACACAGTGTAAATATATATATATGCTGTACTGTTAAAGTGCACTGCTGAAACTTATTGGATTTCGTTAACCAATGTCATCATAAAAATACATACATACATACATACATACATACATACATACATACATATATACATATATACATAAAATCAGTAATAGAAGCAATGCGCATAGAAGCATAGAATTGTTTATGTAGGATGCTCTTGGAAGGTTTTGCAAAGGAAGAGCTGGCATTTAAGCTAGAAGGTGCTGGTGGGCCATCTGTGTAGATAAGACCCATGTCAGATAGATGGTTAATGATAGAACCAGGAATTACACCCAGGTCTTCTGATTACTATTCCATTGTTCTTCATAAGTGTTCCCATATCTGTGATGGTTTGTGTATACCAAGTGATGTCAGTGCATATTTGTTGAATGAACAAAATGAATAAAAGAACAGGAGAATCAAATAAATGGATGAGTGAATGAAAAGAATATGATGGAAAGTCCAAAGTGGATGTAAAACATGGATTAAAGCTGGTTCAGTCTAATAAAAAGTGCCTGAGAGATCTGGGTTTTCATATAACATTTTGTCATGAAATAAATTTTCTAAATGTGGGTATTTTTTTCTGGTACCTCATCTTTTATCTATAAAATGAGAATAGTAATTATTGCTTACTTTTTTATAACTATTTAAAATGCAAAATAATATACTATATAAAAGTGCCTTTAAAGGTAAAAAACATGATGGATAAATAGGTAAGTAAGTAGGTAAATAGATTATTGATAGATGATAGATGGTAGATTTTAGAATATTTCATCATAAATATTAACATTATTTTAATGATATTTATATTTATGTTGTCCTTTATGGCATTAAAAGCCCTTTCACATGTATTTCTCAACAAAAATTTATTAAAGATAAATAAAAACAAATGTGGAAACTAAGAAACATGAAAATAAAGTTAGTTGCTGTCATGGAAAGTGAGGCAGATTCACCAAGACTATGTTTAAGAGGTCATTCTAAGTTCTTTCTTTAAGAAAGTTAGCATTTGCACTAACAGTGCAAATAGTATTTACTCTTTTCTACTAAAATTTATCACTGTAAACTTGATTATTCCTACTCTAATATCACAGTAAATATAAATAGCAACATTTATTGAGCACTTTCTAAGTACCAGGAACAATGTTAATCACTATACTAATTTACATAATCTTTACTATAATCCTGTGAAGCAGAGGCTATTAGTAAGATTTTCTAGGTGTTCTAGTAAGTATCAAAATGAGTTGTGAATGAAAGACTTGCTAACTCCAGAGTCCATGCTCCTAACTACATTTCTACTGAGATATAATACTAATTAGTGATGGCACTAATTATTATTATAATATCATCATCATTACAAATATAAAAATTAATTATATGTTCATTCAAGGTACACACATTCTCTTTAATCCTCACAGATACCTGCCATAGTTATTATTCTATTTTATAAATAATTTAGTAGAGGTACAAAGAGGTTAAGTTAACCATCCAAATTCTGATAGCCAACAATAAGTAGATTTAGGAGCCAACACAGGTCTATCATTTCAACAGGCTAAGATGCTTCTCAATGTCTCACGTTGCTTTTTTAGTTTTAGCAAATTTGTTTATTAGTTTTAACAAAGAGCTGAATGTCAGATCTGTTGGCCAGAGATTTGTCAATCTGGCTTCATGACTCTATTCCAGTGAATTTTGAAATGATAATTTTCTGACTATTTCAGAATTGCACTCAAAATACATATAGAGCTTTATTAAGTGGCATATTAAAATTAATTGCTGGTGAATAATCTTAAAGCATAACCATGAAAGTTGATCTAATCGAGTACAGCCAAGAAAATTTTTTAGCTTTATGTCTTATTTTTTTTTCACTAGTTTTAACATAGGATCTGCAATTGGCATCAATCAAGTTTTCTTTATATATTTAAGTAGTTATTGGTGGTATCTCCTGCCCAGAATTGCTGTGAAGATACTCCTTTTTCATGAAATAAATTTATTTCCTTTTCTATAAGTTATTTACAATGTTTATCTTCATAATCTCTGAACTAAAATAGTATGTGAGTAACACATTACCTTTTTTGTATTGTGATATTTGTAATAGCTTAATCATAAAGTGGATGGGTTTTGGTGTTAACCAATTCAAATGTGAATCCTGCTCCACCATTTACTAGCTGCAGGCAAGACATTTTACCTCTCTTATAAAATAAGTATCATTACGCTCACATGATTATTGACATCACAGAAAAAGATGATGGATGTGAAATGCTCGGTTCAGTATATGACAAATGATATATAGCCTGATCATTAAAATTATTATAAATTCATTTCTTGATCTTTCTTCACTTTTACTCTTATTCTCTTTCTTGGTATTTAACTATTCTTCCTTGCTTTTTTCTATCTAATTAAATGGCATCACCATCCACTCGAATGTGCATCTAGAACCTAGACAGTTCTTTATAAGCCCTCTCTATCACCTCCTTCTAAATATAATCCAACACAAATGTGTAATTCTATCTTCAAAATGTAACTGATTCCATTGACATGTCTCTATCTTCAATGCAATCACCAAAAAAGATCAATATTTCAATAAAACTTTTTAAATAAAACATTAAAAGTTAATAGTATAAAAATTACACAGTGTGCTTAATATGTTGTTTTTTCCTAAATGTTCAGAGATCTGCATAGTAATCTCTTATTGTTCCAAGGGAATATGTGTATGTAAAGTTAAATCTCTGATTTAAATACATTAGCTATCAAACATTATATATATATAATTTTGATTATAATCTACCCTTTATTTAATCCTACTTAAATGAAACTGCATTTTATATTACTTTTCAAGCCCTTGACTTTAAGTAAAGTAAGAATATTAGACTGAATTATTTTCAGTAGCTGTGCTTTTTGTCTTTAAGCATCTATCAGAAGTACAATTAATTAGTATAACATGAGCTATAACTACATAAAGTTTCAAAATGATTTGCAGGATTTAGAATGGAGGATCCACAATTCTACAATCAAAAGAAACCAACCCCAATGATGGTTCATCTTTGATCCCAATCCCCAATTCTATAAACTTATTTTTAAGAAAAATAAAAGTCTCAGCTAAAGTAGCCATAGTATTTTTAACTGCTTTTCCTTATTCTTGAATTCTCATAGATGCTCTTATTAGCTTGAGTTCATGTACAGATATGAAATCAAATTTAAATACATTTGAACAACTATATGGAGTTCTTGTGAACACAGATCTTGTAATCACAGCACTTTGAAATTTATGACATTGATCTTTCTGGAAGTTTTAAACCTAAAAAAAGGTAAGTAGTAAAGAAATAAAAAATGTTCTGTAACTAGAATAAAGTGAATATATAGTAATTTTAGAATCTTTATCATATAGAAATATTCCTAGTAATGGAAGAGTTAAAGTTTCTTATCAAATTCCCCCACAAATTTCAAAGAAGTCTTTGTTGATTTAGTTACAATATATTCTTTGTGTGGAATAATCTACTATGACAAAAGCCTTAATGAACCACATCATTGGAGTGTTTAAAGCTTCTAGAGGAGACAAAATTACACCCAATTTGGGTCTTCAAAGTTGCTGGCTGAAACTTGGATAAACAGTCTAAAGATATGTACTGAGTTTGTTTTGACAAAGTTAGTTTAGAAATTTGGTGGGAAATGCTAGCAAGACAGAGAGCAAGAAGAGAATTGGAGAAAAAAAGTTACTCGAGGGGAGGCATTGTGAAAGTTGGAAGGAGAACTAGCTACAGGTGGCATCTTGTTCTTTCTTTGCCATCAAATTTTGATGCTCTCTTGCTTTTCCATAGCTTTTTCTAAACAAACTAGGAACACCAGGGAGTATTCTCTAATTAAAGGGAAATTACATTTTACCACTTCTATTCAACACTGTACTTGCCTTCCAGCCATTGCAATAAAATAAGAAAAAAAAATTTAAATCATAAAGATCAGAAATTAAGTAAAATTGTATCTGCAGATGATGTGATTTTTTTAAACAGAGAATACTAGGAATCTTCAAAAACAATAGAACTAATAAGTAAATACAGAAAGTTCGCAAGATACAAAGTTAATATGAAACAATAAATTATTACATATTAGCAATAAACAATTGGAAAAATGGAATTTTGAAATTAATATATTTACAGTAATGTAAAGCATACTCTTAAACTGTCTACTTAGGAATAAGTTTAATAAAAGACATCTATTATCTTTATATTGAAAAAAAATTGCTGGGAGAAATTAAAGATAGCCTAAAAAATGAAAATATGTACCATGTTCATGAATTGGAAGATTCAAAATTGTTAAGATGACACTTCTCCCCAAATTTGTATGTGAAATCAACACATCACCATTCAGAACTCCAACATGCTGTTTTTGTAATAAAAAAAAAAGAGAGACAAAATATTTCAAAATACTTATGGAAGTCCAAAGGATATAGAATAGCAAAGCAATTTTAGAAAAAAAAAAAAAAAGACTCCCCTTAATTCCAAAGCTTATTATGAAGCCACCGTAATTAGGACAGTTGGTAATGGACAAGAGATAGACATATATATCAATAAATAGAACATAGTTTAGAAAAACACTTACTCATATGTCTACTACGTTTTAATAGAGTTGTTAAGTCCATTCAATTGGTAAAGAAAAGAATTTTCAACAAATCTTGCTGTATCAACTGGATATCCATAAGGAAACAAGTAAATAATGATCCTTACCTCACACCCTATGAAAAATTTACTGCAAATGAACATTAGGCCTATAGTAAAGTCTAAACACATAAAAATAAATAGAAGAAAATATAGGATATAATCTTTGTAACCTTGTAATAGTCAAAGATTTTTTAGATAGAAATAAACATTAACCATAAAAAATAATTGATAAATTTGACTTCTTTAAATTAAAAGCTTTATTCTATAAAAAATGTCATTGAAAAAATTAAAATCCAACTCACCAATTGGGAAAAAAATATTCACATCACATATATCAGAGAATTTGTTTTACATGTACACAAAAAATCTTTTATACTTCAATAAAAAAAAAAAACCCAACAAACAAAAAATGCTAATGAAAAAAAGATTTAGGCAAAGATTTTACAAAAGAAAATACATGAATGGCAAATAATCACATGGAAAATGTTCAATCTCATTAGTCATCAGGGAAATGTAAATTAAAACTGCAATTAGACACTGCTATAACCGATTAGAAAAATTAAAAATTTCTATTTTAAGGAAAAAAAACCATATAAAGCAGGGGTCAGCAAACTCTTTTTGTATAAAGATTCCAGATATTTTAGGCTTCACTGGCCATATGGTCTTTGTCATAACTGTTCAACTCTGCAATCATAGCAAGAAAGCAACCATAGACAAAAAGTAAATGAATGGGTATGGCTCTATTACTTACACAAACAAGTGACAAGCCATGTTTAGATCTTAGGGCAGTGTTTGACTTAATGTAAAGTCTCAACATGGACATGAGCAACTGCAATTCTTATACATTGCTGACGGGAATTAAAATGGTACTATTACTTTGGAAAATAGCTGGACAATTTCTTAAAAACTTTAACATACTCCTAATATAACATTCTATGATTCCACTTCTAGGAATTTACCTGAGAGAAATGAAAACTTGTGTTCAGACAAAGACTTATACACAGATGTTTGTATCAACTTATTTGTAATAGCCAAAAACCAAAAATGACCCAAAGATCCAACAACCATTAAATGGTAAATTATAGCATATCCATACAGTGGAATGTTACTCAGCAATAAATAACAACAGACTAGTGATACATAAAACAACACGGATGAATCCAAAATCATTATATTGAGAGAAAGAAGCCAGGCTACAAACACACAAAAAGGGCCCACACTATGTGATTCCATTTATACAAAATTCTAGAAAATGAAAACTAATCTCTAGCGACAGAAATCAGATCAATGGATGCCTATGGATTGGAGTGAAAGAATACAAAGATTACAAAGGGAAATAAGGAAACTTTTGAGTAGGAATGAAAATGTTTGCTATCTAGATTGTGGTGGTAATCATTTCACTGGTGTATACATATGTCAAAACTGATTATATTGTACACTTATTTTTTAAATATAATTGTAGTACTTCTATTAATAAAATAGCATGATAATATTTTAAGTCAATTGCAAATGACCTGAGGGTCACTTTTTCTCTCAGTATGCTTGGACACATTATTATTTTACTTCTAAATTATTTTTTTATTAAAAATTTTATTAAAAATTATTATGGTGACATAGATCAATAACATCCAATAAGTTTGAAGTATACAATTCAACACTATGTCATATACGTACTTCATTGTGTTCACTGCTCATAGTCAGATTCCCTTCTGTCACCACAAATTTGACTCCTTTTACCTCATCTACCTTCCCCTACCCCCTTCCCTCTGGTCATATTGTACTCTTTAAATAGATGTAGTTTATTTTCCTTCAACCAAAATTCAATAAAGTTTAAAAAAACTGGATGAAGTTACCAAGGGAATGAGTATAGATAAAGAGACTCATGTTATACTCCAATGTTTAGAGATGGAATAAACAATGAGCAAGGAGGCCTAAAAGGAACAACCAATAAGGTAAAAGGACATCTAGGAATGAGTGAGAGTTTTATAACCAAAGGATAGCAAGTATATTAAAGGAAAAAGTTTGATCAACTGAATTGAATAACTCATCTTAAGTCAAGCAAGATAAGAACTGAAAAATATCATAGAGTTTGACAATATGGAAATCAATGAAAAGAGTAATTCTCATGTGGGGATGTGGAGTTTTGTGGTAAAGGAGAGCAAAGTACACCAAAGTATAAGTGGAAGGGATCCCGTGAACTATGAGCACAGAGTTTTTCCAAAGAGAAGGCAGAGTATATGAGAACTGATACAAGTAGGGACATAGATATGGTGATGGGAATTTGTAGAGCAGTGGTGCAGTGGTTCTCATCTTTGTACATTGAAATCACCTGTATAATATTCTAAAATATTAATGCCTAGTCCCTCCCACCCCAGTTAATACCCTGAGTTTCTTATTTGTTTTGGTTTCCAGACTAGGTATGGTTTTTTGTTTGTTTGGGGTTTGTTTCGTTTTTGTTTGCTTTACTATGCAGGAGATTCTAGGGTGCATCCCAGGGGACCACTGTAACATACAAGTCCTCGTATGATTGCTCCAATGTTTTTCAATGAAATAAGAAGCAAAGTCTTAAGCTAAGAGGATGGAGGAGGAAGTACTCTGGTTTCAGGTGATATACAAAAGACACAAATCCAATTTCAACTAGGCAACTAAGAGTGACATGAGGTCCCTGATGTAATGAGAGAAAGAAAGATTAAGGCAGAATTGAATCAGAACAAGACTTTAGAAAAGCAATAAAGGGAAGAAAAAGGTCAACACAGAATCCATTAGAGAAACACAGCAAGGGGTGGACACCAAAGTGGGTATCTGGCAAAGTTAGGCCTGGAGTTTCTATGAAGGGCTCAGCAGAAACATGGTATAGTGAAGGAGTCAGGAAAACTGGATTATTATCCTGGCTGCATCAGCAGAGCACTTTCTGGCTGGAGATTAATTTCCTATATGTAGAATAAGGGCTGTAGTTAAAATATATACCATCTAATGTAATATCTGCCACAAAAGGCTAGACTGGAGAGGTCTGGTGTTTTTTTGTTTTGTTTTGTTTCTTTGTTTGTTTGTTTGTTTGTTTGTTTGTTTAAATCATATAATTTTTACAGCAACTGGCTTTTTCTATTTTGGAAGTAAGCCACTGAGGGGGTTTGAATAGAAACTTGACGATCAAAATGATGTTTTAAGAGGATTCATCTGGAGATGGCATGAGGGAAAGATTGGGGTAAGGAAATTATTGTTTATCCAAAAGTGAGGCAATGAGTCTGCAGTGAAGTGGTGGCAGTTGGAAAGGAAAGGAAATGATGAATGCAAGATAAATTTTAGAGTAAAATTCAACTAATTGGATGACTAATTGGATGGAGAGAGCAAGGAGTCAAGAATGACTCAGTTTCATGCTTAGTTGACAAAGCAAATGGTGGCAGAATGAATAAGAATCAGGGATCAGAATAGAAGTTGGGAAGAAGAACTGAATTTAGACAGAAAGATGATGAATTTGTTTTTTTGACACAGTTGTGTTTTTGTTAGCGATGGACATGCTAATGAAACACCCACGAGGCAAGCAGTTAGATATTTGGAGCTGAGCTCCAAGCTCAGAAGCCATGGCCAGAAGATGGGAATTGATGATTAGCCACCAAAGACCTGATTGTTATAGACATAAGAATAAAATCTCCCAAGAGGGTACACAGCAAGAAAAGCAAGAATTAAAAAAGAACTGTTGTGCCTGCCATTAACCCTGTAGTTGGTGGGTTCTAGGGAGGGAAGAGGCCTGAGGGATTGGGTGGAGGGACTGGTGTGTAAATAGAGTACTCAGTTGACTCCAGGAAGTAGCATTTAGCAACTTGGTTGGAAGTATCTCAAGATGTTATCAACTTGTTTAGCTATACCTGTGCATGAAGTCAGAACGTCTAACTCATACATAAAACGAGATCAAGTGTTGGTTTACATCAGGTAAAAGAGCAGCTGGATCTTCCTTTTTTAAGTATTCTACAATTAAGGGCAAAGGCAGCTACGGTAAAGTCAGTAGCTATGTACCTATCTGTCAGTGCTAGAGTGTGGTGAGGAGCAATAATTTGCCTTTTTAATAAGCACCCTCGATGATTCTGAAGCACAGCAGCATATTAGCAACAACTGGGAAAGTTAACTGGGTGCCAGTAAGAGCAGAACAGAATGAGGATCCACCTTCCAATGCCAATAAAACAACTTTTGATTTCAGGTCGACTCATAGGACTATTCAATTATACACCATGGGCCCCAGTGTCTGGGGTACCTATTACAGCAGTAAAAGGCACGAGTTTCACAGTCAATATATCTGATTGGCGGGACCGGGGAGCCTATTTTTGTGAGATAAACATTATGAGCTGTTGCAAATACAAGCCAGCGAAACAGCAATAGATCAGGCTGCCTTTGTTTCTAGGTTAATCTTTTTACCAGTTGGCTCTATTTAATTTCTCACAGGCCATTTTTGCTCTTGTGGGAGGTAAAGGGGAGGAGACCATTCTGGACACCGAAGTCATATTTATACATGGAATAATTAAAATACAAATTAAATATAGGTCCTAAAAAAGGAAAAAAATATTTATATCAAAAGTGTGCAGATGTACTGTAGCTTTATGTCATCTGAGTCAATTTCAGTGGAAATAAAAACACTTAGAGTGTCATAGAAAGAACATTTGCTAAGGGAAAGTTTAGTTGGCAAGACTGATCTAATTCTGATAAAAAAAAAAATTGGTTTGAATTTACAGGCTAAGATTGTTATAAACCACTATGCGATCTGCCATATTTTGCCTAAGTGTTAGTTTTCTAACTTAGAGGAGACTCAACCCTGTGACTGAAGAAATAGTCCAAATCACTTCAGGTCAAAGCCGTGTTGGCAGAACAAATTCTGCCGTGGAATACACGGGTTGTATCTGGGCTACACACGCACACACATGCCCTGAGAATTTAACGACAGCACAGCCCACATTGTGACTGGAAACGCCAAGAAAGCGTGTTAGAATCGCTCGATACTACCGAGAAGGGAGGTCACACTTCTAAAGGATTTAAGATTTTCAGATTGCTGTTCCCAAGGTGCCAATAGCTTATTGGCTCCATCTGAATTAAGCAGGATTGCCAACCTCCCTATTGACCTTAGCACTGTTTCCAATCTGCTTAGATGTGAGTGTGCTCTGCAATATTGAGAACATAAACCGCTCTCAGAGCAGACAACCAACGGCCTAATCGTTAGTTTTTGTTACAAGAATTAAAAGTGTAGAAAACCTTTCTTTCCTCCTTAACATCTTGCACCATTTGACAGCTGACACAAATCAGTTTTGTTCATTCTGGCAAAAACAAAGAAAATAGGAAAAAAAAAAATGCATCCTAGGAAAGCAAGTTTCAACAGACTTGGACAGCTATCCTGGAACCTTGGAATTGTGCTGCAATGAGGTTGGAGGCCCCGGAGTGTGTTATAGGTGAGAGAGTGTTATATTAATATTCTACTGGAACCGGTAGCACGAAACGGAATCATACACGCCCTTGCGCCCTCGAGTAGAACACGGTTCTCTATATAGCAGATAGGATTTTCTAAAGAGAGATTTTTGTTCTAGCAATATATCAGCATGATATAGTCTTTTAAGAAAAAGGAAATTGAATCAATTCCTGTATAAACCATTAGGATCAACATGCATCTATAATAGATGATATTCACTCAATCAGATGAGAAACAGTGCTAAGGGCAAAATCTGGATAGTAATCACCTAGCAAGGTGGTAAGCTCTCTCAGGAAGAGCACATATTTGTCCTGCGGGCTACCCTTGCCTCCACAGCAGACACCATCAATTTGACTATGGCACTCTTTCTCACTGAGCTTGGATGAGCCACAGAATTCTTCTCAACACAGTGTCCAAAAAAGTCACTATTAATCAGGCGGGTTTGGTAAATGAAGTGAAACCATGTTTTATCTTCAACCTAGCATATTTTATAATCAACTTTTAGGGAAGACGCTTTCCTCACATCATCTCATAATTCTTTTCCATGTGGGTTTTGCTAAAACAAAAGAATTCTTAAATGTAATTCAGTCACTCATCCAGTCATTCAATCTATATTTATTACCTACTGCGTAGCAGGCACTATTCATTTTTGAGGGCATGGCAGTAGCAAAACAGACAAAAATTGCTACCCTGTGGGAGCCTACATTCTAATGCTTATGAAATTAGAAATATTGAGCCAATTAATATTTGAGTTTATATTGGCCTCTTCTAATTTATTAAAGTGTTTACTCATTAACAGGTCTACTCAAATGAGGAACTACCAAGTCAGACCATGCAGAAACAAGTTTTTATTTTATATTCAAATATAACATATAACAAGGTTAATCTGACACATGGTTAGTGCATCTTCAGTATCACAAAGCATGATAATAAAGGATATGCAGCAAGCTATGTACATATTTGACCATAATCAGTATTATATTTACAGTAAACCTAAGCTCCTCCTGTGGTTAATTTGTTGGGGGTGGGAATGGGGGCTGCTAAGTAAAGGGAGGAGGAGTACAGAATGAAGCCAGAATAAACTATAAATGGAATTATTCAGATAATCTGGCACTTGAAACTTATGACCAGGAAATAAATTTAGAAAATTCATGAATATTTGTATCTTCTAATATATATATTTTTTATTACTATTGGGTTAGAACATGACTTATGTTCAACTAGGTTCCCACAGCCTCTCTGACTGGACAATACATTTGTACCTCAGTGAGTCTACACTGCCTTACATAAAAGCCAGCTGTCTAGAGCTTCACTCTATATAACTGTGAAGCCCAACAAGAGAGGCGGAAAGGAACAATCCTAATATCTAGGATGGTATACCAGCTAGACAGATTACAACCGTGTGATGGTGCTGAATATTTAAATTTCTGCATAGCAAGGTTGCCCTTTGTCTGGCTTTCAACTTTTTCATATATCACATTGCTGTTTTAAGGTAAGAAATATTTGACAGCTTTAAAAAAAAAAAACTGACAACCCTAAATCAAGACTTTTGAATTTTAACGTAGTTCAAAATTCCTTTGGGAGGGGGGAGAAGTTTTTTGTTTGTTGTTGTTGTTCTTCATAAAGATATGTTCACATAGAAAAAAGGCTACTGATTGGTTCCTATAGTCAAAATTGTTCCTTTGAAGCCCTGAATATGTATGCAGAAGGAATCCCTTATAAAGACAAGTGGTTTCTTCTATAAAATTAACCATCTTGTGCTTTGAGTTTTGCCAATTTGAAGAAACTTCCTTTGGTTGAAGAAATTTAAATCTGAATATTTTTTTCATGAAGTAAAAGGTCTCCTTCTATAAATTTTCTTTGTAAGTATTGTCTAAGATGGGATATCTGTGTGTTCCAGGGTAACCACATCCTTACAAAGTGAAAATATTTTTATTTTTTAGTAAAACCATGCTACTTCACATTTGTTGAAATGGTTCTAACATTCCATTTGAAATGCATTACAGAAGAATTTATTTTCTTTTAGTTTCATATAACTTGTGGAACTTTGAATGCAACAAATTGAATGTTCAGCCAGTATGAAATAAATTTCTTTTAAAAAATATATATCTCACTTGGTTGAAAACATGAAATTTTGAAAACTGTAATTAAAAGCTATTCGATCTAATATAAACTATGATATAGATTGCCAACAATAAACTTCCTTTTTGGGGATGAGAATTTAAAAGGTTAATAAATTATTATTTTGCTCATTACATACTTAATGGTTTCTATATCTGGTTTTTCTATAGAAACTTGTGGCTACCTTAATGAAGATATGACTTGCATTTCCTGGGAAAAAAGGCTGGAGAAAAGAGGGTGAGATAGGGACAAAATGTGATAGAAACACGGCCAACAACCCTGAAATCCGGATAATCCTCCCTGGCCTTTCTGGGGTGAATGCTCCAGTCCAGACGAAGGACCAGCTGCTGACTCTTCCACTTGAATTCCTCTTAAGGCACAGATCCCCCTTTGCTCTTCATGAACCCCCACACGCACCCAATATACCTAGCATTCTGCTGGGGACTGAGTAAGCATTTGACAAGTGGCAGCTATTTTTATTGCATGATCTCCACATATTTATGGAACCAAAAGGAAAAAAAAAAAAGGAAAAAGGGAAACTTAAGGTACAAGCCATTGATCTCTGACACAGCATTTCACCAATCAGCTTGTTTTCCTGCTCAGCCTTTGTCAGACAGCATCTCACTGTGGCCTATGCAGTAGGAACCCAGGGAGGGAAAATAACTGCATGGGATCGGGCCAACTCTAGCCAATGAGAGAGCAGGGCAGAAGTCTAAGGTGATGCTGGTGACCCTGTTCTCCACTGAAACCAGGAGCTCCAGGCAGCCATGCAGGCTGTAAACTCACCAATACCAATACATCTCACACTCTGAGTTTCTTTCCTTTGCCACAGAGAGTTCTAACACAACTATAATTGTCTATCTTGGTTTTGTTTTCGATGTTTGTTTTTTAAACAGCCAGAATACTCGATATGCAATCTCTTATGGAGATAAGAATTATCTATTGGTAAATGTAAATTCTATGGTTTTAGTTTTTTATTCTTATTTTATTATTATTTTGTTATTTGGTAAAGACTGAAGCCAGGGTTGACAAATAAATAAAAAACAAAATAAAATAAAATTGTGGGCCAGAGTATGATAAAGCTAGGACAGGATTACTTCATAAAGGAATTTCATAATTCTTTTAAAAAAGAATAGGTAACATATTATCAAAATAATAAAAAGTAGTTGATTCAGTTATTTCATATACCTCCATCCAGAGTATGGTTTCTAGTTATAGGATTCTATGTAGCAATTGTTAACTATTAAAGGTGCAAAAATCTGGAGGGAGCATAGTAAACACTGATTTCAATATAATTATAACAGAGTAGAGATGTGGTTGATTTAATTTAATGACTGATGCATATGTGCACAAGTGTGCATATTTATGTAAATCGACTTTTTAATCTGGTATTTTTCATCATATAGCTAGCTATATCTCCTCGCCCATTTTCAAAGGCAGTCATATGTGGATAACTCTGAAATCTTTATGTATTTCTCTTTCTGAATACTATAGGGGCTTCTATGACAGTGCAGCATAAGGAACTTCTAATTTTGAATAATATAGAGGATGAGGTCACCATATATCTCTATATACAGATGATAGATAGAGAGAGAAAGGGAGGGAGGAAGAGAGGGAAGGAGAGAAATGATAGATAGATAGATAGATAGATAGATAGATAGATAGATAGATAGATAGATAGATAACGTAAATTTCCATTACAGATTTAGGTCATTTGCAGCCATCTGTTTATTTCTTCTGTTTGTTTTTGTTTTTGATTTTATTTTGCCATCTGTGTCACAAAGCTTGCAGAGTTAACAAGTTTTTATAATGTATATGGATATAAAAAATGTGGAGAAAGAAGAAATTTTAAAAATTTAAATGTCCTGAAAATGACCACAAGGAATCGCAAAAATGATATTCAGAAAGAAAATAAAGAACAAGTAGAATTCCAGTTATATTCCACTACCTTATTAGATTTAGGTTTTTTCTGTTTTCTTTTGGTTTTGGTTTTTTTGGGGGGGTTGTTTGTTTGTTTGTTTGTTTGTTTGTTTAGTTTCAAGTAACAAAAGATCAACCCAGAATAACTTTATCAAAAAATATATATATATTTTTTTCACTGAAAAATGTATTGAGAGACCCTAAAAGAAGCTGATGATTAGCCAATCCTTGATGGAGAAATCACAGAACCATGGAACCCAGGGTTGCTTCAGGCTCCCATTGGTGGTGCTCCTAAGATATCTCTTTAATAATAATAATGGCAGTCATCTCAATCTTAAGACCTAACACCCATTGAATATATAGTATGACACACTCTAAATGAATTCTCTTATCTACATTTCAGAGCCACTGTATGAGAACGTTCACATTATTCTTTCCTGTTTTCCAACTAAAGACAAAAAGGTTAAATAAGTTTCCCAGGACTACATTGCTGGTCAGTGGCAGAAAAAGGCACTCGATTTAACCAAACTGATATGAGAACTCAAGTACTTAACCACAGAATCACATGGTTCCCCTTCGAACAACCTAGTTTCTGCTGCTCAGTTCAAAATTACAAAATTCAGAAAGGATGCAATGGCTCTCGCTTGGATCAGGTATCCATCTATCTTTGGATCAACCTTCTAAGAGAAAGGGCCAGGTTACTATGCACAAAATGGTGGCCCTTTGTATTTTGAGGGAGTTGCGAAGAGCTAGGCAGCCATTCCAAGAGGTACCTTTAGCATATCTATTCTGCTTTCATTCTATCTCCCCAATCAAATGTGATTGCTACCTTCCCAGAAACTGAGCACTTTTTCATTTGCTATGGCCATTAGCAAACTTTGCTTTGTGTTAGAGTGATAATCTTATATGTGATGACCTCTAGAAAAGTTTCAGAATGCAGGGAGTTCTGCCTTTCTTTTCTATATCCCTATTGATTCTAGCAGGTGCTGACCTGCAGTAGACCATTTAAAGACTAGTTATTAAATTTTTTTAAAAAAATGACTGTGTCTAGTAAATGAATGTGAAGAAGATCATACCTTTTCAATAATAGACAAAGACTAGGGAGCCACATAGGCACATGCAAACTGAAAAAGAAAAAACTATACACGTAAGTAGTAAAATATGGTCCACGCATCCATTTAAAAATCAGTGCAAGAAAATAACATTATTTCTAGCTTCAGTTTCATGATTCAGCCTTTCCAGTGTAAATAATTTATAAGAGAAGTGAGACAAAGATCAGGTTTGTGGGAAATGTAAATTAATTTGAATCTAAAATTAGAAGAACCCTTCCCATGGACAGACGACAAGGGGACAAAAAGGGCGAAAGGAATTTGATGAACACACAGTGGAGAAACCACAGAACCACAGAACCTAGCGGGCCGATGGCCTTTTGATAAAAGAAATGGAAGAGTCCAGGGTGACCAGAGGTTTACATAGAAAGATAAATAACACAGGGCAAGATGGCGGATATTAAAGGACACAACATTTACCACATATTTGCTTTGTAGACTTGGCTTGAAGGAAAAGTGTGAAATAGAGATTGTATTCATGCATCCAAATTTTTCATTTTGTGCCCACTTGGGCTTTCTGGCACTTCCTCCAGCCTTCACTACCCGTTAGCCTTCTAGGTCCCCCATTTTCCTCTGTTCTTATTGAAAGACTCGATCGGGTATCTCTTATTTACATGCTAATATAAATGAGTAGGTCTGGATGTTACCATTCATTTAATTTTGAAAGCACAAGTTTAATTTCAGTTAAAGGAGTTC
>NW_011888835.1:5128049-5140603 GCF_000151845.1 Pteropus vampyrus
GGTTACTATGCACAAAATGGTGGCCCTTTGTATTTTGAGGGAGTTGCGAAGAGCTAGGCAGCCATTCCAAGAGGTACCTTTAGCATATCTATTCTGCTTTCATTCTATCTCCCCAATCAAATGTGATTGCTACCTTCCCAGAAACTGAGCACTTTTTCATTTGCTATGGCCATTAGCAAACTTTGCTTTGTGTTATAGTGATAATCTTATATGTGATGACCTCTAGAAAAGTTTCAGAATGCAGGGAGTTCTGCCTTTCTTTTCTATATCCCTATTGATTCTAGCAGGTGCTGACCTGCAGTAGACCATTTAAAGACTAGTTATTAAATTTTTAAAAAAAAATGACTGTGTCTAGTAAATGAATGTGAAGAAGATCATACCTTTTCAATAATAGACAAAGACTAGGGAGCCACATAGGCACATGCAAACTGAAAAAGAAAAAACTATACACGTAAGTAGTAAAATATGGTCCACGCATCCATTTAAAAATCAGTGCAAGAAAATAACATTATTTCTAGCTTCAGTTTCATGATTCAGCCTTTCCAGTGTAAATAATTTATAAGAGAAGTGAGACAAAGATCAGGTTTGTGGGAAATGTAAATTAATTTGAATCTAAAATTAGAAGAACCCTTCCCATGGACAGACGACAAGGGGACAAAAAGGGCGAAAGGAATTTGATGAACACACAGTGGAGAAACCACAGAACCACAGAACCTAGCGGGCCGATGGCCTTTTGATAAAAGAAATGGAAGAGTCCAGGGTGACCAGAGGTTTACATAGAAAGATAAATAACACAGGGCAAGATGGCGGATATTAAAGGACACAACATTTACCACATATTTGCTTTGTAGACTTGGCTTGAAGGAAAAGTGTGAAATAGAGATTGTATTCATGCATCCAAATTTTTCATTTTGTGCCCACTTGGGCTTTCTGGCACTTCCTCCAGCCTTCACTACCCGTTAGCCTTCTAGGTCCCCCATTTTCCTCTGTTCTTATTGAAAGACTCGATCGGGTATCTCTTATTTACATGCTAATATAAATGAGTAGGTCTGGATGTTACCATTCATTTAATTTTGAAAGCACAAGTTTAATTTCAGTTAAAGGAGTTCCGACAGCAACAGGTAGACTGAGCAGATTTAGAGGGGTCGGGATGCCTGACTCAGACCTCACATAAAGCTGACCTTCCATTAAAGAGAATGCTATGTAGGAAAGTGGCATGTTCTCTGCTAAATTCTCCTTTCCTCAGAAAGAATATGGTCTCACAGAATACAGATATTTTTGTTGTGTTTTTGCACTAACTACTGTGTGACCCTGAGTAAATCACTCAACTACTCGGGGCCTAATTTTTTTCTTTTTAAGCCTCAATTTTCTCCTCTATAAAATGCAATAATATAATCACTGCCTGGGACTAATGTAAGAATTGAATATAGGTAACTGCTTAGCTTAGTGTTTGGCACTTAGTAAGTGCTCATTAAACAGTAGTTATAATTTTTATAATATTACTACTGATGTAATTCCTTTTGTTACATTTGGTGGTGGTCTCCAAAGTAGGATGCCTGCAACTTAGTGTATCCATGTTATTAACTGTTGAGACGTAGAATGAAAATAGATAAACTTATATTAATATATGTATGTACACATAAAACCTAAAAAAATAAATTAAGTTTTACTAATATTTAAAATATGGATTGACATTCATGCTCTTGATCTCTGTTGATTGCTGCTCACTCAGTGCATGGGAAAAGTCACCCTGTGTCTAGTCTCCTGGGACAAAATGGGTCTTCACAGCCTGGAAGGGTTGATATGGAGCCTCCCTTCTTTACCTGCTACATACTGTAATTATGTATGAATTGTGTTATTTCATCTTGAAAAACAGCTCACAAAATAAAGAAGTGGCTTGAGAAAATTTCTGCAAAGAAACTATGAATTGAATTTGGTATCAAAAATGCACAAGTTCAAGAAACTGGCATATTCCCTACTCTTTACGTGAGCTCCTTTCTTGTTTCTTACATTGTCATTGACACAATACAGCTGATAAGATGGCAGAGGCAAAAGAAATTGTGTACTGGAAATTGACATTAACCATTATCGACGGTTGCACCATTAAAAAGTAAAATAAATTTATCTTAAAATGTTTGCCATCTCTCTAATTTTTCTACTGTTCGGACTGCACATTATTTATTTGTAAATAAACATTCAGAAGTTAAGGGTACAGTATCGAAAATATTTTAGGATGCAGCACTTAACAAAAAACATTTGGGAACTACTCCACTAAGTGCATGAGTCTCTTTCATTTTTGGGGTCTGTAAGTTAATGACAGGAAAAGGAAAACAATTTCAAAGGAACCTGGAAAAATTTTAACATTTGGATATTTTATGCCCAGGTAAAAGTAAAGGAATCATTAATATCGCATTTGATTTTACTCAGTTTGTTACTAAACAGTAAACGCTCAAAAAGCAGAACATTTATAACTCATCTCAGACCATCTTGGTCCTTTGAGTCTAGTTCCCAAAGGTATCACAAAATTGTTCAATCTTTTGCCCACTTTACACCAGGCCACTCAGAAGCCTTCCGGAGTCCAAGGGAATTCGAGATCACGTGGCCTAAATGCATCTCTAGAAAATTAAGGAAATAGCACTCAAAAATAAACATTATCTTCATAAAATTGTACCGACAATAAATACATCAGGGGGTCCCTCAACATTTTAAAATTAAAATTATTTGTTTATTCTTAGAAACATTACCTATCTACTGATAGCCTGATGGATTGAGTGAATGATATATGTATCTAAAGAGGGGGGATCCTATCCTCACTCCTACCAATTCTACCTTGAGGATAATTTCTTTATTCTCTCTTCCAAAAAGCTAATAAGGCTTTGCATAGTAGTATGTGTTTTGTGTCCATTTGCTCCCAGGCTAATGGAAATAATGTTGTTCAATAAAAATAAGATACACTACTTTTTTTTTTTTTCTGAGCAATCATTTTTCTTAGTTGAATACAGATCTAAATTAATATTTTAGACAGGCTTTCGTATTTCCTTGTTCTGAGGCTTTAAAACTCTCTTAAGCCAAATCTAGATTTTTAAAACCATCAGAAGCTTTTTTTTAACTGGGTAGATTCTTGAAGCAAGAATGCCCTTCTAATTCTGCTCTGTGGTTGACTGACCCTGAGATGGGAATTTTTGTATATCACAACCTCTCTCTGCGAGCCTGAAAGTTTCCATCAGTAAAATAAGCAGCCTCATATCGAAATGTTCATATGTTTCTGAGAGAAGTCCAGAGCAACGGAACATTTGCCTGGTGCTACAGAAAGAATCCTTGGGTGAAAGTCAGGCAGGACATGCTGTGAATATTACTCTCCGTGCCAATTTCCAGATGGAACTCTGGAGCTATACTGAGTTCACTCCTTTTCAAAATCTGTTCAGAAAGTGCTCCCAGGGCTGGTATGGGCTATGGGGCTCGTTTGTTTTTCCTGGTCACCATGGAGCTGCTAGTTTCAATCACAGAGCATCGGAGCCACTGAGAAAGAGGAATGAGTGCCAGAACCCACGGGCTGTCTTTGGAGAAGCTGAAGGGTAAGTAGCAGGAAGCAGTAAACCCGAATCATAGCTGCCAATAAATGACCTAGACACTGTTTTCTTGGCGTTCCTGTTTGAGTTCTTCATGGCTAAGCAAATCAAGACAAATGCTGTGGGGGGGAAAACGAAGTTTCTCAAGGATCCAATGAGGTGAATCTCTTGGCTAAAAAGGGAGTGAAACTCTTGTAAGAAGTTCAGTTCTGGCAGAAGAGCAGAGATGGATCAGAGTTTGGATTCTGCATCATTTAGGCTGGGCGAGTTGCTCAAACTTTGCAAATCTCGGTTTCTTTTCTGTACAATAGGTATTATAATTTCTACCCAAAGAAATTGTTTAATAAGGTGTACAAAGTGCAAAGCATAGTGCTGGGCACATGGGAAGCCCCAGTGAGTGATGGCAACTTTGCTATTCTAGCCTTTGTAAATGAGAGCATTCAACATTTAAATAAAAATACATACTAGGATAATGATTTAATGCTGAGTTTTAAAGCTTTCTATATATTTCACCCTACAGTTGAGAAGACATGACATTTTAAAAAGAAAAGCTGTATGATATTTAAAAGTATTTAAAAGTATTCAAATTTCCAAGCCTGTGAAACTCCAGCACTATCTAATCTTAGTGGTTGCAAAGTTTTATACCTCTTGTTTTGCTTGGTTAGAAATCAAAAGCTTTCCTTGACAATAATCGTTTTCACAAGCACACTGTATGAAAGGTGATACATGTACATTTTCAGGGAATCAAAAGCATGGTTGGTTGAACTCCCCCTGTGTTCCTAAGCAGACACTGCCCCGCCCTAAACTGTATGGTCAGGCTAGAATTAATGATAGAAAATCTCCTGAATAATATATCAAAATTCATAAAGCTGCAGGAGAGAAAAGGCACCACAGTAATCTAACCTTTGGAAATTCTGAACCAAATGTTTTCTGGCTAGTCTTTATCCCGCAGAAATAGCTAGGCTTCTTCATGGTCATATGCTTCTATTGTTAGTTATTTTCTCTCTCTCTCTCTCTCTCTTTCCAGCTTGCCCAGAGCTGCTATCGGTCACTTATATTCCCATCTTCTCTTTTGGAAACTTTTTTTCAGTTGAACTGGAAGATTATTTTCCTGCTATTTGAAGTCCCTGTGTGTCACTGAGGTATGCTGGCCCAGGGACATAAAAGCAGATCCTTTCTTTATCATGAGTAAATGCTTGATAAGCAGAGAAAGGCTTTGACATTTAAACTGGCCCATTCTGGAACCTTTTAAAGGAAATGCTCCCTCCAGTCTTTTAATAAAACTCAAATGAAAAGATTCTGGATTTAATAATATGAAACAGAAAAATTATTCCCTTCACCCAAACGTTTTTGGCTGCCTAGTTCAGATATTGGTTGGATGACAGGGGGGGGGTGCAGATTCATCCTGTTAGATCTTTAGAAATTCAGGTAGCTCCTTTGACTCTGATACTTTAACAGAATAATAGGAGGGAGAATTGACAGGGTAATTCTTGGATCTGTCTACAGTATATACAGTATGAATGAAGATGTCTTTTTATGTAGAACACAATTTCCAGGGCCACTGTGAAGTCAATGGCTCTAAGGCAACATGTCTCTTAATGGACTTTGTTCTATTAACTAGTTTGTGTCTGTTTGTCCATCCGTCCTTCCTCTCTTTTTGTCTTTACCCCTCCCCTGCATATATCTGAAGATAGGGAGCAGAGAACACAAATCAATAAGCTGAAATGGGGTAGAGGGGAAGAGAGGAGAGTGTTTGAAACACCATTTCAATTCACTATTTCATCACTCAGAGAACAGAATTCAAAAATTTCTCATCATGTCTGGTGGTTAGTTTATTTTTTCTTTCCTAAAAGAAATATAAGAGCATTTTACATGAAACCAAACACTCATTGTTTCAATCAACTGAAAATCTACCTAAATGAATGGTGAGAGAAAACGCTAGTATACTAAAGCCACCCAGATTTCATGTAAAAACTTCCTCCTTAAAGACACTTAACTGCCAGACTTAAAATGGAATAGGAGCAAAGGTAACATTTCTAAGCTCCAAAAAGTTATCTCTAGGACACTTAAAAATAATAACAGTAATAATAAATGCAATGAGTAATCAAGTCATTTGACGTTTCATAACTCTGATACTGGCATTCGCATGCATTGCGTACAACTGCAACCATTTCTTGCTAATTCTGACTGCTATATTGTTTCAAAAGCCCAGTTATTCATTTATCTCCCTCTGTAGCCAAATTACTATCACTTGCAGGTCTCTCCTTGGTTTTATTTCTAGCATTTCAATCTTACTCAGAATGTCCAATATATAAACCGAAGAAGTGGGTGTTTGGATCAATACTGTTTAATTATAATTCTGCTTTCTGATTCTTGCTTATTTTCTTTTTCATTTATTCTAACAAAATGAAACAGTTGAGCACTGACTGTTGTGTGTATATTCTAGTCGGTAACTTTTTTTTTTTCTTAGTTATAGATACGTGGCTTGATTATTCATTTCAAAAGCAAAGGAGAAAGTCCTTTTGACTTCATTTTAAATTGCATGATTAAAATGAGCTTACGAGCATCTTTTTCTCTACTCGATTCTCTTGCTTTCATTGTGAAGACTACAATAAAATAAAAACACAAATGTAAAGAATTATTGGTTTAGATGTTTTTGGTCTTTCTTTCAAGCTGTCTTTTGATGTTTGCTTCTAGAACTCCAATGTTGCAGCCACCAGCACGGCTTGAAGTATTTCCCCCACTGCTTGTGCCATTTCAAACATTCTCTTAGTATTAACACAAATCAGAGTCAGGAGGTATCTAATTGGGCTGGTTTTGATTTTGCTAATACAAAGTGAAAGATTAAAATGGAGCAGTAACAGCAAAAACATTTCTTAAAGCGGCAGTCACAGCAAACCATTAAAAGGCAAAAAAAGAGCTAAAAACCAAAGCCTTGGAAACTTTAAAAAACAACCCCCCCCCCAAAAAAAAAAATTACAGAGAAGTACAATCATTACAGAGGTTGCTTCATAACCTCTTTATTAAAATGTTACTGCTTGGCAAAATGTGCTACTGCAAAGGTTTTCAAATAAATCATAACTGTTTCTCCCTGTAACATTTATGAGTTCACATATTATACCTGTCACTTTTGGTGGCAGTTGGCAAGTTTTATAGTGCTCTGGGTGCTTCCTCAATATACTTTTTCTTCCTTCTTGTTTTCTTTACCCCTTGCTTGCTCTTCCAATTCCCTGTTACTCCCAAAGCTGTTCTAGCTTTTCCTTTGTGCATTATTATTCCACCCGCCAGACAATAGTCCTAGGTGCCCTCCCCACCAGCCCCAAGATTCTTAATGGAGTTCGAACCCAGTGTTATTTAAACTAAAGAGATCTCAAGAGTTATCCTGACTTTGCCCTACAAAGCACTTCCTTTTTGTCATGGTGATTATTATTCTGGATCTCACTTTATGCAGTTGCTGGGGGTGCTGGTCTGAACAGGTAGAATTTCCCTGCTCAGTGCTTGCTGAAATAAGTCAATGATAGATATTAGAGCAAAATCTCCACCTTCCCTTGGAATCTCAATTTCAGATGTTTGGGGGATGGGGGGATTATGCCATCCCCATTCTCTCTAATGATAACTCTCTCTTTCCCTAGGAAGGTCAACTTGCAAATGTAAGGGAGGTCTCTCCAAGACTTGCTGAGCCCATGGATTTTACCACCTGGTAGAAAGTTAAAACATTGAATACATTCTTCAAACTCCTCTGAGGAAATGTAAATGATCCCTGGTAAGCTGAAGTCTGATTCACATCTTGACATGAAGTAATCACCTATCATTCTCTGGGACAAATTTTTCAAAGCCAAGATTGAAAAATGTGGTTTGACCACAGAGAATTGAGCATTTGACTAGTCACCATAATTGACACCTATTCTGCATTCAATCATAACTGTACTCACTTAACTAAAAGGAGGAGTAATACTTGAACTGAGATATGAAAGACATACAGCAGTTGGCCAGATAGGCAAGTGGAAGAGTGTTTTGAGAAAAAGGAACAAAAAATATGAAGACAGATGTGTATGAGTGGGTGGCACTTTGAGGGGAACTACAGGAAGCTCATCACTACATGACTGCGAAGGGCCGCAGGATGAGTGTCAGGATGTTAAGGGTGGAAAATTTTCAAGTGAGCCAACTAGCTAAGTCAACTACAGAGAAGAAATATCTTTAGATACCAGAAGTTGTCCTACTTGCTTGTGTGTGGTTTAGGAAGTGTATTGTATAAGATATGAAGATGGCCAATGTCTGCTTCTGTAATCCATTTACTTGTTAATTAAGAGTGTTGTTCCGGGCAAAGATATGCTAACAGCCAACTTCCACTTCTGTAATCTGCTTGCTTGTTCAGGAGACCACCAGGATATCGTCTTAAGCTTTATCAGCTGCCTCCTCTGAAAGCTCGGGGCTGATCTCCTCTAGCCCTCCGTGGTACAGAGTCAGTCACGGGCCGGCTAATAAAGGCTCATGATTAATCTCAATTGGCTCCGTAGGTCTCAGAATCGTTCACACCATAACAAGGAGAAGAAACCAGATACACAGTCAGGGGACAGACAATCAAAGGTTGTGTGTATTGAGTGAATGAATTAAAAATTTCATCTAGTAGGAAAGTGGTTGAAGGATTTTGAGCAGGGGAGTATGATGTTCAAATTTGCATCTTATAAAGATGTCTGGTGACAGTGTGGGAGAATGGATTTGATGGACAAAGATGGAAGCAAGAGCACGTGGGAAGCCACTGCAAACGTCGAGGTGACAGATTACAAGTGCCCCAGCTAAAGCGTAAAGATGTAGAGATGTAGAGAAAAGGACAGTCAGTTTGGAAAAATGTTAAGAGGAAATAATTGGCGAGACTTAGGGACTAATAAAATGTAAGAGATGACAGAAGGGTCTTGGATTCTCTGGAGGTATTTCATAATTAATGGCGAGAATGTTGAGTCTCTAATATGAAGCTACCTCTCCACCTGTAAATCAAATCTGTTTCTCACATACTCAAGGATTTTGCTGCTCCCAATATACATTATTTTTCTCTCCTCCTCTCCCTGCCCCCCACCTCACTCTCCCTCCCTCCCTCATTTTATCTCATTACCAAATCATTCCTGTCAACATATAAACATGCTACAATAGCTCTTATCTTTTAAAAAAAAAAAATAGTAACAAATAGCTCCTTGACTCCACTTTCCTCCCCAAGCACTGCTTGATTTCTCTTGTCCGTTTTTCAGCCAAATGTCTTGTGTGAATTTTCCATAACTGCTTCTCATTTTCTCACCACCTGATTTCTCTCAGACTCACTCCAGACAAGCTTTCGTCCCCAGCACTCCACTCGAACTTTGCTTTCCAAGTATCCAAGGCCAAAAAAACGTTGACTCTACCTTAAAGGGTGCACCTGGAGACGGTATAGGCACGCCTCAGAGTAGACTTGCTCAGGGATCTGTAGTATTTCCATCCCAGCATGTGCAGCCCATGGTTAAGGGCTTTCCAGGGTAGGGTGGGAAGAATTAAATGCCTACACATTCTTGGCTTTCTCCATGAGAAGGCAAATATCTATTAAGTGAGAAAAACACAAGTTTTATGAGAACATATGTAATATGACCCTGTTTCTCCTTTTTTAAAGTACATAGATATTTGTATGTGTGTGAGAAGGATCTAGAAGGATGGATTCCACACTCTTAAGAGGGGCTGCCTCTGGGAAGTGAGGTTCAGGGTTAAACGGGTTTGAGTGGCTGGCAGTTGGGTCCCTGCCAGTTCACAGAGGGGATTCTGGATCAGATTGTGCAATGTTGGAGGGGAGCAGCCAGGAAGTCCTGTCTGGTGGATCTGGCCACTCACCGGAAGCCCTACAAAAAGAGGGAGGGGGACCCATAACCAATTGGTGGAAAAGGCAAAATACTGCTGTGTTCCTGTTGATTCTGACACTTTTGTTTCCATCTCTTGAGTTGTGTCTCACATCCTCGATGTGTCACAATTTAATTAGCATTCTTTTCTTTATTACCGAAATATATACTATCAGTGCATCTTACCATTAATGGTGAAATTCAGGACACCTCCCGAAATTTAGGACTGAAGAGTCACATTTAACACATTAAAGACTGAGAAGTCCTGCAGGAAAGAAAGCTTCTCTACAAGGAACACCCACTCTGGAATATTATATTAGTGGGAAATAAATTTAATTGTGGTAAATCACTGAGATTTGAATGCTTGTAATAGCACCTAGCATTATCCTAACTAACCCAGGCTCAAGGCACAGAGTCAAATGTCAAACACTAAGCAGAGAGAGAAGGGGGGCAGCTAAAAATGGTAGGATCAAAACACCCGGGATAGAAATAGAAAAGTGAAGCTTATTGATGCTAATCGCTACTCTAAGGCAATCTTGCCATTCTGGATAGAATTCAAATGTCCTTTGTCTGATTCCAATGTCCAAACTCAATATTTTTACAGAAAAAAATATTTGGAGATTTTCAATCTATAAAAACCTGATTGTGGGCTCCACTGTTTATACAATAGTGGATAAAAGTACAAGCTGTAAGGAGTCCTAACTGCTGGATCATTTGCATGTACATGGGTAGCTGCTAATTTCTGTTCTAGTGCCCCCTTCCCTCGCCCCAGTGAAATGGACAGTGCTTATTTAATTCTTCAACTAGAAATCCCTGCTGGCTGTAGGCCGGCTGTATCTTGAGATAAGTGTTACAGACCTCAAGCCATCACCAAGCCCTTTTACTACAAGTTACATTATTAAACTCACAAAAATGCCTGCGCAGCAATCCATGGAAAGAAAGGTCTATAGGGATTTGCTTTGGGGAAATACAAAATTAAATATTTACAGGCAAATGAGTTCTTTAGCTTTGGTGGTGATGTTCTTAGTGATGGAGTGTTTGACTCACATTATAAGTAGAAATTATCTTCTAAGACATCGGCAGCCACTTATCACCAAGGATGGCTTATAGCCCAAATCCATCCTAAGGCAGAACATGGTTTAGCATTATGTTCCTTTTAACTTCATAGCATGAGCTCTTGAAAATGAAATGGTCATTGCTTAAAGGGGAATTATGAATGGATAAAAAGTATCTTGCAACTGGTATGGACAAAATGTTATTCCTTGCTAGTATAGTTTGCATTTGGTAGAACACATCTAATTATTTGCAGATTTAGAACAACTCCCCACTCCTCCTCACCCAGCTCCAACCTTTCACCATTCTTACAAAGAGTATTCCGCTCTACAGCATAGGCACTTGACATACACTTAGTCTTTGAAAATCGTACAATGTGGAGAGACAGCTGTTGAGAGCATGAGCTCAGATCAGACTGAGGGAGTCCAAACAGCAGTCCTGCTACTTGCTTGCTAGTTACGTGGTGTTAACAAAGGACTTTGTCTGCTATGGGTTTATGTACAACTTTAAAAACCTAATGACTCCAGCAAGATTTTTATAGACACTGGCAAGTTAATTCTGAAATTTATATAGAAAAGTAAATGATTTAGAATAGTTAAAACAATTTTTAGAAACGAGAATAAGTTGGAGGAATCAATCTTCCTGATGGAAATGCTATATAGCTATAGGAAAAGAGACAATGTAGTAAAAGGATAGACACATAGAACAATGAAACAAAATAGACAATCCAGAAATAGATCCATGTAAGTATGGCCAACTAATTTTTGACAAAAGTGCAAGTTATTCAACAAAAGAAGGACAAACTTTACAACAAATGGTGCTGGAGCAATTGGATATCTGTAGGCAAAAAAGATTGATCCAAAAATTTAATCTAAATCTCGAGCCTTACACAAAAATTAACAAAATGGATTATGGACTAAAATGTAATATGTAAAACTTTTAGAAAAAAAACGGAGAAAATTTTTGTGACTGAAGACTAGGCTAAGAGATTTTAAACTCAACTTTGAAAGCATGATCCATGAAAAAAAGAATCAATAATTTGAACTTAATAAAATTAAAATATTTTGTTCTGCAAAAGAGCCATGAAGTGAAATAAAAACTACAGATTTGAGGAAGATATTTGCAAAGTAGATATATGACAAACGACTAGCATTTAGACTATATAAAGAACTCTTAAACTCTTAAAACTATACAGTTAAATAAATCCAATTAGAAACAAGGCAAAAAATATGAAAACACATTTCCCTGAAAAGATATGCAGATGGAAAATAAGCACATGAAAAGGTTTGAAACACCATTAGGCATTATGAAAATGCAAATTAAAAGCACAATGAAATATTGCTATGCACATTAAAATATCTAAAATAAAATATAGTGATAAATACAAAATGCTGATGAGAATCTTATGAAACTGGATCATTATACATTGCTGGTGAAATGTAAAATAGTACAGCCACTTTGAGAAGGAATATGACAGTTTCTTATAAAACTAAATATGCAACTATTCTGTCTCAGTAATTGCAATCTTGGGCATTTATCCCAGAGAAATGAAGATTTAGGTCCACTCAAAAACCTGTACACAAATGTTCACAGCAGCTTTTTATATTATATCCCCAAACCAGAAATAACACAAAAGTCTCTTAATGGGTAAATAGTGAAACTGTGGTACATTCATACCATGGAATATTACTCAGCAATGTAAAGGAAGAAATTAATAACTCACACAACAACTCGAATAGCTCTCCAGGAAATTATGCTGAGTAAAAAAAGCTAACCTCACAAGCTTACCTACTATAAGATTTATATAAAATATTTCTAATAACATAGTTATAGAGATAGAAAACAATTTAGTGGTTGCCAAGGGTTAGGGAGTGGGTAGTGAAAGGGATGGATGTGGCTACATTTTTGTATCTCGATTGTGATGCTAGTTACATGAATCTCCACATGTGATATAGTCCCACAGAACTACACTCCCCCCTCACACACACACATGAAAAACTGATGAAATCTGAATTCTATGAACTCTACTAATGTCAATTTCCTAGTTTTCATATTTTTTTTTTATAATATTACCATT
>NW_011888835.1:5141316-5142674 GCF_000151845.1 Pteropus vampyrus
AGATATAGATATAGATAAATATAGATATAGATATAGACATAGAATATAGATATAGATATATAGATATAGATAAATATATATGTGTGTGTATATAGATATGTATATAGATATACAGAGAGATAGGTAGATAGATAGACAGATAGATAGATAGATAGATAGATAGATATAGATATATGCCTACATATCATATTACTACTTTGGATTGAATTTATTCTCTATAGGAAAATAATTTAAATGTTTAGTCAATTATATGTCTCAGTACTTTGAAATTTAAGACTTTATATAACTGGTTTTCTACTTGAGAAACCAGTCATAAAAAAGGTTGCTAACATTCCTTACATCCCGTATCTTATGCCCTTTTACATTACCAGCTGTTGATACTTTAGGAGAGGTGTACACGATTCTGTCAACAGTCTTGTAATGACTGTTTAACAAAAAGGTTAAAAGTAAGCTGGTACACATACAAAATATTAACAAAGGCAGGACGTTTCACCTGTCTCCATTAATATTTATCATTTTATCAACTTATATTTTATGAAATGTATGCCTCACCTAAAAAAATGAAGGTAAGCTACATTTTATTCACTTAAGTCTAAAAGACATATTTGAACCCTTTAATTAAATGTCTTTTTTCTAACATTTTATTTATTGACAAGTCATGATAAGCAGCCTCCCAAAATCTGCACCAGAAAACAAAGGTCAGATTTATTGAAGGCCAATGTAAACAGGTGTGTCTACCATGTCATGTTTTTTAAAAATAATAATAATAATATCTTATCTAGTTATGTCACATATTCTATGTCACTTATCTAGGTATGTCACATATTCTATGTCACTATTAGACACATAGAATATGTCACTATTTAATCCTTCTATCCACACTAATTTATAATGCTCGGATTTCCTTATTCAATAAGAGGGCTGGGTGCCGAAGATTAATAGCTTCCTCTTATTTTAAAGAAATATTCCCACTTGACAACACCTCTCTTCCCTGAGACTCTCAAATAGCACTCTGAGAGCTGTTCCTGTTTAACAGGTCTGCATTATCTTTCTCCATAGTTTATTCTCTGCCTTGAGTCCTTCAGGCTTTGGCTATTCATCTTCCAGGCCAAATCTTTGTTGGAATTCAAAGCAAAGATATTTGTCTCTTAAGTTCAGCCCTCCGAAATAAAAACATTTGTCTTGCCTCTTCTAAGCATTTAAAAACAAAACAAAATCAGGATAGCCTGACGTATTAACAAATTTCTCACTTAAAAACAGACGAGTTGGTGCAGTTGGAAGGAAGAGAACTGGAGATTAAGAAAGAGGCTCCCTTCCTAGACCCTTTCCAGGATAGAGTCTCGCTCAGCTGCAATGTG
>NW_011888835.1:5143704-5164490 GCF_000151845.1 Pteropus vampyrus
AACTTGAAATTGAAATAAAGATATTTTGACAAAAAAACAAAACTGTTATAGTTGTTAGCATATCTGCACTATTATAAATAATAAAGGAAGTTCTTAAGGATAAAGGAAGTAAATATTGAAGAAAATTCAGATATATAGAAAAATAAAAAGAACATATAAGTGGTAAACATGATATAACAAAAGGAAAAACTATACAAATCCACTATCATAGTTAAAGATTTTAATACTCCTTTTTCAGTGAATGATAGAGATAGACATAAAGCAATAAAGATATGGAAGATTTGAACAATATTGTCAACCAATCACACATAATTGATAACTAGCAGAATATACATGCATACATGGGTTAGTCACCAAGAAAAAATAAAGTTGGTTATAAACCAGTTCTTAAAATTTGAAGGATTTGAACCTTACAGAGTATATTCTTTAACCAAAAGAGAAAAAAATTAAAAATCAATAATAATAAGATATCAAGCAATTCTACAGATATTTATAATAACCAATATACAATCAATTGACCCACAGCTCAAAGAAGAAATCACAGGGGAATTAAAAATATCCTGAGATGAATAATAATAAAAACATACCAAAATATGTGGAAGTAAGCTAAGCAATTCATAGGACAAAATTCACCAACCATTCACAATACAAACTCTTAACAATTAAGAAAAGAACATCCTCAATTTAGAGCATTTTAAAAAATCTAGAGTTAGCATTATATTAATGGTGAAATATTAAATGTGTTTCTCCTAGGACCGTGAACAAGGCAAAGGCATCTGCTTTTTGTACTTATATTCAACATTGTGCAGGAAGCCCTAATCAATGCGAATGGGCAAACAGAAGAAAAAAGCATCCAGAGTTAAAAGAGAGAAGTATTTTTTTAATTTGTAGAATGCAAGGTTGTTTATGTAGAAAATCCTAAGGAATCAGTGGAACAAATTACAAATTTAGCAAGTTTGCAGATACAAGGTCTGATTTTAAGAGTTACCACATAACTACAGCAATCAAGAGAGTGGCATGAGGAGAGACAAATACATTAATAAAATAGAACAGAAAATTTAGAAATAGATCCATACTCATATGATCAATTGCTATTTGACATAAGTACCAACATAATTTAATAGAAAAAGAGTAAACTTGCCATCAAATTGTGTTGGTAGCTACAAAAAAAAATCTAATTTGAGATGAACAAGAAAATGAAATATAAAAACTAACATACATAGGAAAACATCTAATGGTGGAAGCAAGCAAAAATCCTTTAAGAGAACAAAATAAGTAAAAACAGCTAAAATAAGATAAAAACTATAAAAAGTTTTAAATTGATCAATTTAAGTCTATCTGTATTTGAGTTGCTGTTATTCTCTGAGAATAAGAAATGAGTTTTTCTTTCAATGTTTGACGTATAGAAACTTGTATAACTGAATGCTTCCTGAGACTTTTTGGATTGTCCAGGAATTATAATTAAATATCATAGCTAAGAAAAAAAGATTTCAAGTGGCTCAAATTCTAAGGTCAGAGAGCAAGTTAGGGTCACTGACTTCTGAGGACATACCCTTCTCACCCAATCAATATAACATAAATACTGGGAAAACAGAAAGGGAGTGCCAAGAGAGGCTCCCAGAGTCACTCATGGAGAGCAGAGGTCCCTGCAGGGAAGGGCGCCGGCTTGCTGTTCCCTGGCTGAACAGCCAGCTCATGCTGTGGCTCCTTGGAGTGGAGTGTGAGGAGACAGTTCTTGGAAGAGCACTGAGACCTTAGGAGTATAGCATATCATGGTTCTCAGAACTTCCGATCCCTTAGTGGAAAACAGGAGCATACGACACGTGCGTCCCCTGAAGTTGGGAGGCACATTTAAATGTAAAAAAAAAACTCCTACCTACTTCTCCCCTACGTCTATCAGCTAGCCTTTTTCAGCTTAGTCTGAAAAGACTGTAGCATAGCCTAAGATAAAAATAGAGCTAATTGCACACTATCTCAGCATTCTGCAGCTCTCAGAGAAAGTACCACATTGATTTCAGTGGAACTACTTGAAAAGATACTTGAAAGGGAAGGAGCTGTGGGACTACTCAGGCCCAGTGGTTATTAGAATGTCCAACATAAAGAAAGTACTGGAAATATACCTCTGGAGCCCCTAAAGGCACAGACAGCTGTCCCTCTGAGGGAGAAGTTGGAAGGGACTAAACTGAGCTAAACAAGAAGGCCACAAACATAACCTACATGCAGTGTAGACCATCTCAGTGTCAGAAACCACCAGTTAGAGAGAAAAGGATATTTCCCCACCGCTAGCAAGTATAAGGACATTCCCATGCAAAGACATTTGCCATCCCTATCCCTTCTTCCTGCCACAGATATTGGAAAAGCTAATGCTTCTTCTTAGAGAGAGAAGGACGAAGTGTAAAACCGACACATTCCCTTCTCTCCTTCAAGTAGCCACACTATAGGGAGGAGAGGAGCATTGAATCAAGCTTGAGATTTAAGGAAAAAAATGTTTTTAAATAAAGAGAACTGAGTATTAATTACCAGATGAGATTGTCCGGTAACCAAATACCTGAGACAAGTTTAAACTGCGTTAACCTTTTCTAAGAGCTCATAATCCACAAGGATACAGGAGGGAAATAAAACCATTTCATAGATATATCCCAGTGAGTAGATGCCTTAAAAAATCTGCTATACCCTTCATTGTCATTTCATAGTAAAATATGCATGGACTTTAAAATCAAATTATAGTAAACTACATTTGATATTATTTAAATTAGGAGTTAAGAGCTATAGGCTCAGACTCTTTTGGTATACATTAAATGAGTCTCCTCAAACCATTATTGGACTAGCAATGTGAGTTATACAAATAATTATTTTTCTGGTGAGATATTTTAATAGCAGATTCTAAGTTAACTGAAAACTTTAGAAATGGTGACCTCTGTTCATGTGTGTATCTCTGAATAAAACTCTATGAGAGTAACTTTAAAAAGATATTAATTTGCAATAATTACACTTGAGTTCTCCATAAGGAATAATTTAGTTCTATGAAGGCTGGGTTATTTTTTTTTTTTTATCACTTTTAAATGGAATTTTTTATTTAAACTAAAATCAATCAAACTCATCATAAATATTGAGATTTGTTTTTGAGGCCACGAACCTAAGTAACAATCCTGCTACAGTTCCTGAAGAGCTGAAATGTACTTTGCATTTCAATATATAAACTTCTTGTGTATATAGAACTAAAATCATAACCATCAAATGGAAAAAGAAAATATTTCATCCATTGTATGATGAATTTTACAATTACATCTAAAGTTTAAAAATTTAAGTGTTAGGGACATGCTTTAGAAAGTAAAATTGACCAGACACTGAGAAAGATGAACAAGTGAACTTTTCAATTGAGAATAAGATTTGTCCAGGCTAATTGTCAAGTGTGAAATGACCAACAGCTGTAAATTAGAAGATGGGCCTATGTTTTGTATACACAGATGAAATTAGGATCTCTAGACTATGTCTGTTTTTATACATTTGGCAAAATGTGCTTATGAAACCATATTAACAAAATCTTCCAGGTAAGCCTACTGCCAAGAGTCTGTTTCTTCAATGGACAAAGACCCAAATGTGTCTTCTCGAGGCTCTCATTAGTATCTGTGAAGTTCTGACTATTAACTACCTTTCACTAGATAATTCTATAACTACTCTTCCATAGCATGTGTTAACATAATTTATATCCAGGAGACCCCAAAACTGAATGAAAACTGAAAAAATCAAGTCTATCATCTGGATGGTTAGTGTTAGCGCCATAAGGACAGAAACTGAGAACTGCTTTGGTGAGTGATCAAAGTACGATCAAACTCTGGAATAAAAAACTATGCAGCTATTATTTATTTTTGAAGAATGGACATTTTCATAAACATGTTTAGGTTACACACGGTTCCCTCCATGCAGTTCCTAGTTTGTCTGTTGTCCCCCTCATTCCTTTTCCTGTTTGTTACATTAGGATTTTTCATGCCATGGTCCATCCTCTAATTGCGGTTCTGATCCTTCTCCTGAACACACAGGGGGAAAAGCACACATCACTGTACACTAAGCTAGTGAGGCTACTGGGTCTGGTCCAGCTATGAGTTTTGAAATAGTAACAAGGGCAGGAAAAAACTCCCATTATCCGGAGGGGTAACCTAGCTGAAATCATTGTTTTTATTTCTCTCATCTATAGCCTTACTTTCTGCGTAAGAAACTACAAAGAAGAAGGAACTTTTTAAATTCCAGATCCAAAGTGTGCCTCAAGAAAAATTTCAGAATCTTACACCCTATTAGAAAAGTGTATTTATTTGGTTCCCTTGACTAAAAAATCATTTTTCTTTCTCACATAAGTCTGTCATAGAACCAGTCTCAGAAGGAATGAACCTAGAACTGCGAATGGAAGATACAGGCATCTGCCAGTCATACAGGCCAACCCAGCTGAACCTAGACATCAAAGGTTGACAGATGTCCTCTCAAGAATACCCTCGCATCCAAATGAAACACAAAATCTAACATAGGCCTTACTCACCAGCAAAGTCAGGCTAAAGATCTATTATATTTAGTAGAAGTTCAAGCATTAGGTGAATTTCAAAGATGGTTATTATCCATGTTCTTGATAATACAATATTTGCTCCTCAAATTACTGGTGGTTTTTAATACTCTTTTTTGTATGGGTTTATGGTTTGTTTCATCAATAATACTGTTGTTATTGTTTTTTTCCCCTTTTCTATACTTCAGCACAATTCTAAGAAAATAAGAGGTCCTTGTTATTTTTTAAGCTGAATTTCCAGGTTTGAAACAGAATGAAGTAATGAGGTGCTGAATTAGAATATTTCAGTAAATCAGTCATCAGTTATGGTATAGCAATTGTCCAAAGGTAAGATATAAACAAGTAAAAACAGGTGCTGCTGTTTTTCTTTCTCTATAAACTTACAGTAATAACTAGCATACATGGCTCATTTTTAAGTACACGCTATCGGGTTGCATCACTCAGATTCACAATTTTGGATTCTTGAAGCACAATCTTAGCTGCCATGAGGTCTGGAAGTAAAAATGGCTCCATTGATGAAAATCTGTAGAAACTTACTAGATGTCTACCAAAAATTGTTATGGATTGTATTAACTTAAGAATCTATCAGTCAGGGAAAACCCAACAATTAGAAAGTTTTACTCTTTAGAATTCATTAAATCAGAAAAATCTGCTAAGTGATATGGTTTCAGAATAGTAGTTGTGTGAAAAACAATCCAGCAGATACACACACCTCAGATTTTATGTATTTTTTAAATAAGCCTTCCGCAAAGAAGATGTTGTCTTCCACTTTCCCAAACTAGACTGGAAGAAAGGAGGACTTGCGGGGGAAACCAAAGTTCGTTCATTTATAAATCAGGCTCTAATATATTTCCTTTGTTTTCAGTAAATTTGCTAATCCCTATTCTGATGGATGTTACCAAACCTGGTGAATCACCATTACAAAGTGACCTCGGCTCAGGGATTAGAAAGAGACAGCATTTAAAGGATAAACCACATTCCACAAATCATTTTTTTAGAGGCAGTTTTCTTAAGAGAAGCAACATTGATATATTTTTCTTCTAGCAAGAAGGTGGAAAAGAGAATCCATTTCAACAAATGTCTATTTCAACAGAAAAAGTCCTGCACTGAGGTTGGTTTAAAATACAAATGAAAATATTGTGAAGATATCCAGAACAAACCTATATTATTAGTAGACCAGCAGCTAAAAATGAAACACTTATCACACTCCTGCTAACATATTTAATTTTTTTTTTCCTTCCCATGGAATAATATGTAGTAAGTAAAGCCAGCAAGTCTCTGATTAGTATGAAAATGTTACTCTGTGATTAAATTAAGAGTAATAATTCCTTTTGTGCACGTAGCGGGCTAAAACCTGAAGGACCCTTAAGAGGTTTCTTGTGTGTAGGACAAGGACTTCATCAGTGTGTGAACTAGGAAAGGGATGCTAAGAACCGTGGTCCTTCCTAAATGACAAGGACAGTTTGCTTACTTGTGAAATTGGCAGGTCATAAGTCACTCAGAAAAAAAAATTGGCAGTCTGGCAATATCAGCCAAGGGACTCTGAAGCTGCCTGTTAAAGAATTTATTCAACCCCATTCTTTAACCATTTTATTTTATAATTAAACTAACTATAACCAGTCAACTGCTGGCCTAAAGCTCTCAGCCATTATCTTAGCCTCTGCCATTGCCATATTATTTATTATTGTTGCCTTTCTGAAACCATTTAGGAAGGAATATATCCAGTGGTCTTGGATAACCATTAAAAGTCTGTTGAATCTGCTGGTCTGTCCTTTGGTCATGTACTGATAACCTTTACAATTCGCATAAATCAAAATTTAAGAGCAAGCCAGTAGGTTAGAGAGCAAGCCACTTAATTTCCCCCTGAGACAATTAAGTCATTTTCTCCTGTCACACTTTCATACCATCATATACTTCTCCCTTTTGCTCATTTAATAGTTATAACTTTATGTTTATTTGTAGAGCCCTCACAATTGCATAGCACAGTTGTATAGCACATAGATATAATCACAATTGCATAGCACAGTATCTGGCACATTATGGATATATAATACTTTGTTGAATAAATGAATGAATGGATAAATGAGATTATTTTCAGCACAGAAATGTGTTCTACCAAATTTTAAGGCTTATAAAATTTGAGGATGTTCACTCCATCAAAAATAGTATAAAATTTCACTAGCTCAGAACATATTTATCTCTGCACATCTATGAAGCTTTCATTTTTCTTTGCATTGTCCTTGACCTAAAAGTTTGCTAAGCAAATCAATTGTGTGAGCGAGTTTCCAGAAAATTTAAACAATATTTCAGAGAATGTTCAACTTACTCAGGTCAAAATCATTTCAAATTACTTGGAAGGCATCAAATCGAATTTAAATACTATGCTATTCATCGCAGTTTAATCTAATTCGCAAATCTGTAGGCTATTTCCAGATAACCCTTCCATGGTAGTTGCCTCTAGACATTTTGTAGGGTAAGTTGTGTTTCAAGAAGCACCTTTCACTGAATTCAGGTGGCCTTTTCTCCAGCTGGTCTGGGTTAGGGAAGTTTTAATGCACATTTATTTAGTTATGTAAAAATAACTCTCATAGAAGAAGGGGAAAGACAAATAATCTTCGTCAGCTGATATATACAATCTGATATATACAGCTGATATATACAATGAATTCAAATCCTATATTTTGCGCCTCTGTAAAAGGTTGCATTAAAAGTGAACCTGGACCTAGAAAGATCCAATCAAGAAATGATTCTATAGATCAGAGCTGTGTTATTTAAATGGTAGTCCATCATCTGGAAACTTTATAGAAATTTCTGGGTGCTCACTCAGATCTCTCAACTGAGAAGGTTTGGATTAAACTTGGGAATCTGTGTCTGAATAGCTTCTAAGTGCTGAAGTTTAAAACCTGCTGAACGAAAGCATTGGTTTCCACAGTGACATGCCCTTACCTGAAGGATACGTACAAACATTTTTAAAGCAGTTTCTGGTTTCTATTTTTGCAAATGCTTTAGTATTTTATAGATGTACATGTATATAACATAAAAATGAATATCCATTATAGGATGCTAAATGTTTTTACTTATGGAGTAGTAAATCAAAGGAGTTTGGAGACTCTAGATCCAGAAAATATCTAATCGACCTTTCTGAATAAAATCCTTGTGTCAATGTAAAAATACTTTCGAATGGGTCCTTTTCCCAGCAAAAGAAAATGTAGAAAACATGCCAAGAGTTTAGTATGGATGATTAGAATGTTGTAGCTTTGTCTTTAAAAATCAAATGAAACCTATTCAAGAAGTACATCTTAAGGAGGTTGTGTAGAAGGTGGGAAAGATTTTTAAAAGCACGCTACTGAGGGAGGTATCAACCTAAATGGAGTCCAGTAGTTGAGAACAAATAAAGGATTAGGGACCTTGGGGTAAAAAAAAAAAAAAAAAAAAAAAAATCAAACAATGGAAGCAAACAGGGATTTAAGTTCTCCCTGTCTAATGTCTAGGAACAATTAGTTAGGGGAGCTGCAGGGACATTTGAAAATTTACAGTGGATGGAGCAAGGCCGTAAGCATCAGATTTAGCAGTTTGGGCTGTAGTCCCCATAACAAAGGATCCCAGTCCCCATAACTGGGTGAAATTGACTTCAGCTGTCCCCATGTAGCTAGAGTGGATGGATTTGAAGCCTAGGAAAAATGTCTTGAGACCCTATAGAGTATGATCTTCCCTTTGTTCCCCACCCCCCACCGTCTGTCTTGTGTTGTACTCTGCCTTCGATTTAAGAAAAAAAATAAATAAAAAGGGGATTGTAATTGAATTAAGAACAGCAAGTCCCAAACTGCAGTTCTTCACGTGAGACCAAAGAAGATTTGGTTTTGATCTTAGAGTAACCAGATGCCTCATTTTTAACAGATTCCCCTGACTCAACATGCATACCCTCACCCCAACTTAAAAAAAAAAAAATCCTATGTACCAAAATTAAGGAGGAGGAAGTGTGTAGAAACAACAAATGCTTCCTCTTTCTCAAGTGTGGGAACAGAAGTATTCCCTTCTCTGGTCCAAATGTAGGTTTGCTTGCATTGATTTGTGGTAGAGAGAGCAGAATGAGAGTCAGAAGGCTGAAAATGAGCACAGAAAGACTAAGAGATAGTAAAATTTGGATAGGTTCTGGCATATGTCAATTTCTGCTATTTTGGAGAGCTGAGAAAAAAATTCTGTCAATTATTGGAATGTTGAGAATTATATGAACATATAAATAATCAATATTTGATTCACTTTTTGTCAGATTTTTAAATGGCACTATTTACATGGGCCTTGCCTTCTTAATAGTGTAAGATTGTTGGGTAATTATTTTCTGCAGTCACTTTAGTTCTTGTGAATGTTCATCCAAATGCAGTATTACAACCATTATTTTACTTATCTTTTGTGGGTCGTTATGATCATTTCAAGATTATATAATAGTATAAGAGATTTTTTTTAACAGGTTCGATTCACTTTATTTTTCTTGTATAAAATTATGTGGTGGCCACAAATGGAACAATAGCAAAAATGATTTTTAAAAATCCTTCTTGAATCACAAGGTATCCCTAACTTTATATTGTTTATTCGGCCATCTTATCACTTATCACAATATCACAAGGTGATCTTAAAAGTCCCAAATAATAATTCACTTTTGAAAGAATTCTTTTTAAAAACTGGGCCTATCTTTCATTCTCTCCCTCTCCCCCTTTCTCCTTCCCTCCTTCTCCCGCTCTGCCAAGGTAATAAAAACAAGGCTCCAGCAGTAAGAGAACATTTTTGTAACTCTCCAAGAATGATAGACCAAAATAAAAAAAAAAAAAAAAAAGACTGTGAAATGTGCCCAGAACTGTACAGAAACAGAAGTAGACAATACAAAAAGTACCCCCACCCTTTCTCTTTGTACTCTAAAAGTTTTTCCAGTAAACACGCTGCAAGCCAGGGGGTCACAGGTTCCTTTATTAGCAACTGCCAAAAACTTATCTTGAAAGCACAGCTGATCTCTCGTGGTTGTGCGTGGTTTCAGAACCAATGTTTCATGGGTGTGAAATCAGATGAAATATGTTTATGAGGTTTTGACCCAGATACTCCCTTCTAAGTTTTGCCAAGACATTATATGCTTGGATCTTTTACCATATTTGCTTAAATAAATAAACTGAGGTTAAGTGCAGACTTGACACGGAACATGCTATATTTATTCTCTGTCAAAATATCACACGTGGAACTTAGCTCTGTGTGTGTGTATTCTTTAATATACATAGGTTCCTTTGCTAGTTTTCTGAGAGCAAACTTATGCAACTTGAAGTGGAACAGAGTACTTGCCATTATCCAGTGAATTTCATCTGATATACCGAATTTCATGATCAAGGTTTACACATATGCACGAACAATCCAAGCTACTGTCAGTGATTAGCCACCTTAAAAGAATGTTCCAATTTTAAATCTCTTAGACAAAAGTTATCATTAAGATTCACATGGTTTTTAATGTAACTTCTAGTGCACAAATCTTCTACTAGTTGCTTTACAAATTCCAATAGTTGGTTCAGCCATGCTTCCTTTGTATTTTTTGCCACTACAATCTATTCCATATTATTTTTCAGGTGCATCCAAATGGGATACTCATAGTCTATTCTTTTAGGGGAATTATATTTTGGAGCCTCATAGGCATTTTTACATGGAACTAGATAGTAACTTTACATGTGATGATCAAACGTTTAGTTTGCAGTATATCATGTTCATATATTAAAATAGAATGCTGAGAATTGTTTTAAACTCAACATTAATTTGTCAAACCTTATAAAACCCTTAGATCTTAAATATTATTAGTGTGCTTAAACTGATGTGACATTTAGGCAAGATAGTTGGTATATGTCTTTAATTAACTGACAGAACAAAATTTCCACAAGCCAAATATAGGCAGAAGGTTGCAAATGCTTAATTTGGTGACTATAAAACACACACACACACACACACACACACACCTCTCTTGTTATATAAAGAACATAAAGCTGAGCAAAGACTGAATCGTCGATTAGCACTCAGCTCATGAAGACTGTTATCAGCACCGAAGGGGCTTTGGGTAAACCACTTCCTCTCTATCTTTACAGAACAGAATAATTAATTACTTGCTTACTTTCCACTTCACGTTGTGATGTGTAAATCTGGCCTAATGGTGTCATGTCTTGTGAATATGAATGTAGCTGGAAAAGTTAACAGGGAAACACAAATCAGCCCTTCTTTCTATTCTGAGATCTACTTTTATCTAGATCCAGCTCTGACAGCTTCACCATGAACTTGGCTTCCTCTGCAACACTCAAGCAAATCTGAAAGATATTGTTACATAACACATAGGTTCATTTTTGGAAGTATTAAAAAATACATATACATATAATTAAGTAAGCGGTAAATAAAACATGGACTACATTAATAAGCAATAAAGAATATTCTTTATTGGCATATATCATTTCTGTCATCTAATATCATTTAAAAATAATTGCAAATTTTCCATTGTATAGATGTGTCAAACTTATTGCACTAATCTTCTATTTTAACATTTAGGTGATTTGCAGTTTTCACTATTAGAATCAACGTGCAAAGAACAACTTTATGAGACGATTGCTGTGGACATTCTTAATTACTCATTCAGATAAATTCAACAGAAAGGAAGTACATTGGCATATTGTAATGTTCTTCCAATTCATCATCCAACAGTAATGTCTGGGGGTATCTATTTCTTGGTCCCCTTGCCAACACTGATTAATAATACTAAAAATCACAAAACAAATAAACACCTGTTGTCGCAAGCCATTTCTTTCAATCGCAAGAAAATTATATAGGATATTTTTCATGTTGGCCTGGTTCTGGCTAAGAATAAGATTGTGGAAGCACATAGTCTCATATGCCGAGGGAATTAGGAACATATGAGGTTAGAGTCTACAGCAGAGAGAATATGTGATCTCTGCTGGGTACTATGAGGAAGACTTAGAGTCAACATGGAGTCCACATGGGAAGTTTAGCTATCAATAAAGACAATGGCCTCAGCGCTGAAGAAAATTGCTCTTTGCAACCATCACTAATAGGCATGAGAAAAACTAAAATTTCCACAAGTCCCCTCTCCTAAAATATCAAATAATGATGATGATAGCTAAGTGAGAGGTGGCAGATGAGTTGTTAGACAGATTGGTATGTAAGCCAAATGTCTGCCACCTGTGTGTCCCCAAGTTCTCTACCTTCAGGGGATCACTCTTTTCTTTACCCTACAAATAGCAATGCTTGCATTCCCATCCCATGTTCTGTAAAAAATCCCAAAATTACACCCCTTTCTCAGAGAACTCTTAGAGGTGGTGTCCATTGTTCTCTCTGTCATTTACTGTTTTATTAAATGTTGACCCTTTTTCTCAGTATCTGCAATTTCCGTCATGGTTCTGTGCCATTTCAGCCCATTTAGCTGTCCAAAATGACACAAAAATTAGGCTTCAACAGGAAACTTGGTATACAAAGAGAATTAAAGTATGGCTCAATATAGGAAACAGGCTAACATTAATATTATCACTGACTTAAATATTTATCCACTAACCTTTACCATGTTTTGTTTTTTCACTGACAGTGAACAGGTGATACTGAGACAAGTCTAGAGAGATTCGTAAGAGTTAATGAATTTTGGCAAAACAGAACTTCAGTCAGAGGTGTTTCTGGCAAAAGAAGCCACAGCATGGCTGGAGAGCCAATGACAGTAGCCATGTTTGCAGGCAGTGGTATGGATGAGGCTGGAATATCGGCAAGGAAAGCACATATAAAACTGTGCGCTATGCCAAGTATTTGGAATGGAAGATGCTGCCACTAGAATCTAGCTAGAAGTAAGATGATTCATAAGGAAGCCATTGCCATAGTCCCAGCAAGAAAAAATCAAACCTTAAACTAGAACCCCAACAACAGGGGTGTGGAGAATATCTTGAGTGGTATTTGAGATGATGAACCCTTATCCTTTTCTAAAGAAATATGAAGCATTATTTTAAAAAATTGTTTAAAATTTAGGTTCCATGCCTTCAGACATACCTAGCAATTTGCAAGTTTTCTTTGTATAAGATTTTTGCACTTAAAAATATTTAGAAAAATGAATGAGAAAGTGGACTCTTCTTCCTCGGATGTCTGTTGACACGTAAGATGATGTTTGAGGGAATCAAAATAATTCCTTCTGGCTTTTTCTTCTGTAGTTCATGCCTTTTAAACTGAATCCAGATCTAACAATTTCAGGCTATTATGTAAGAGAGAAAGCATAAAAGCATTTTGCCAAAGCCACCCAAACTATACATCTTTTGGGAGATCTGCCACCAAAGCAGGCAAGAGAGAAAATCAGAGTGCAATGCTTTTAAGAAGATGAGAGACAAGAAGCAGATCAAACATTTTGGGTTGAGGTTAGTGCTGTCAGCTCCTTCAAATACTTGACTTGCATGAGAAAGATCTGTAGTACAGACTGGAAAGCGGAACCAGGTTCTAAATTTGGAACCCTAGCAGGAAATTATTTTAGTTCTGTGATTAATTTATTCAAGAGTGTAATCATACCAGCCCGTAGCATGGACTGGAAACTGAGTCCCTCTGTAAGCCTGTGGAGTTTCGAACGTGAGTTTGCAGGGTATCTGCCCCTCTCCTCTGGTGGATCTGAGTTTGTGGATCCGAGTCAGGCATCACCTTTCCATAGACCTCTCCCAGGAGCTGCTTCTTTCCTTCAGCTCGTATGTGGCTTCCTGCCCTTTATTTAATGTTTCCAAATGGATGAGACTCAGTATCCTGAGCTTGAATGTGAACACAATTGAAACTGCATTAACTAGTCCTATGGGTTCTAACTGGGGGCCTCAAACACTTACAATCTTGATCTTGGCTCTCACTGTATTAAATGAGCTTCTGTGATTAGCAACCTGAGAACATTGCTGCATTTTGGCTGTCCTTTGAATCCCAGTGTAAATCTATCATTCGAGCTCATAGATTTCAGGCTTTCGATGCAGGAACAAGAACACGCAAAAGCTTCTAACAACTACTGGAAAAGTGAAACGGTGGCTACCAGCCACGGTTCTTTTGCGTGTCTGCTACGGTAATGTGTTCCACACTGGTCTTTCAGTTCTTCTGCTCCAAAGGGTATTTGCCCAGCTCCAGAAAGAATATCTTGCTACTCGACTCTTCTTTATCAGAGTTTTATATTGTACGCAAGTACTCTGAGGACAATCTTGTATATTTATGTAGCACACAAATATCTTGAGGAGTTGTTCAACATTTTTCTTTTGCAAACTTTTTATGTTTTATGTTCACTTTATGTGGTTTTCCATTTCTCATCATAGGGATATTCTTTGAACCTGTCAAGAGTTTTAGTATCTGTTCTCTTGAAAAACATGCTACTCGAGTTTTACGGAAAAGAAACACTGTAATTACACTGCCATATAAACTTAGTTAAAACACTTAATCCTCTTTTGAAACAGGATAGTATTGTTGTTAGAATAGTATTTGTTCTGGACATGAAAATAAAAGTCGCATTAGCGCATACTACCACACATCCGGTGACTTCCCAGTCTGGAATACGACAACCCGGTCTGTGCCTGAGACTTGGGGAGAGCCTGGAACTGTGGCCATGGCCGCCACGTTCACACCCTCTTTCTTAAGCTTTTTTTCACTTTCATTCTTATCTCTTCCTCCTCCCAGATTCTGAAACCTTCCTTTCATGTTGGGACACTAGACTGTGAGGGTGCTGCTGCAGGTGCTCGAGTACTTGCTGTTTTTCTCCATCACTGATTCCGAAAGCTCTCTGCGATACACTAGCACCACTTCACGGCTGCCAAACACAGCCATAAAATTGTTGCTATGTTTGTACCTGCTGAATAATCTCTGATTCCTTAAGACCTTGAAATTCTATTTCTCAGTGATTTAATTTAAAAAGTAAAACTAACAAATATTAACTCTGAGCCAGACCCTATGTTAAGGAGGTACTAAAGAGATATAATAAACAAGATATAACTCCTCCTCTTGACTTTCCTCAACATGCACATGTACGATCTGTATGATGGTCTCTCAGATTTGTGGGATGGAAGCATAAAAGGGACAAGTACCCACAGCTTAACGTTCTTGATCTGACTTCAAGGAAGAGACAGCATTGCCTGTTCATTAGAATAAAAGATAGAGAAACAGAAGCAGAAAGGCCTGAAAGATCTGCATGAGAAGAAGCAGAGAGTACTTTGAAGAGAAACGAATAGATCTCAAAACATAAGAGGCAGACAGTGAAGGATATAGGGAAGGAGATAGGGAAGAAGGAAGGAGAGAGGGAAGGAGAGGGAAGGAAAGAGTGGGGGAGAGAGAGAGGGAGAGGGAGGTGGTAGGGGAGAGATTAACAAGAACAGTTTGGGGAAACTTTGGGGACAGAGAGCGTATAGCCCTGAGGGAGACGGATGAATAAAGGATTTTTAAGACCTGTTGTTTTGCATCATGCAATATAATCCTCCATCTGGCAAGTTTAAAGGGTCACAGTAAAGATTTAAAATGTCTGCAGTGGTAGAATTTTATTTTCTCGGAACGCATTGCTGTGCTGAGGAGTGCCCATGGGGCGGCCAATTACGTAGAATTTGTCCTTGCTTCCACATTGCCTTTGAATTATTTGTTAATTATTTTAAGTGGATCTGTTTATTTTTCCTAAGTAAATTTTAAATCACCCAAGTGTTAAGTTTCTTTCCTAACTTCTGACACAGTGCCAGACACACATTTTGGTTATCCATAATGTTGTGCCCACCGTTTCTTCTTTTGTTTTTGTTTTTGTTTTTTTGGTGGCTGGCTCTCCCTTTTCCTTTGAGAATGACTCTTCACCATTCAGTGTTGTCTTGGTGGGAATATAAATGAAAATGCCTTATCACACTGTTTCTTCCCACCATCACAACCAAGGCAGGCTCGTGGTAGACTGGTGACTCGATGGCCTTTCCATTCCTTTTTCTTAGAGCATTTTTCCAATAAAGCTTGTAATGGTAAATTCTCTCTTACCTCTTTGAGATGGAATTCTTTTTTAAAGCCTCTGACCATTCTTACAACCTAAGACTGTCTTTCTCAAGTAGCTGAAAACTGTGTCTTTGGAATGTAATCAAGGAAGATAGTATCCCAGTCTCTTTGGGAGGGTCAGAGACTAACACTGGTGGGAGCCTTGTTCCAAATTGTAAAATTACCTACGGTCATGATGATTGGAGGAAAAACTTTACTTTGGGCGGAGGGGGATAAAGCCAATTATAAGCACAGGGGTCTTATGATCTCCTCCTCACCCCACCTCTTAAAAACCTACTACTCTTTGTTTCAGCAGAATTGAGTTCTGACTGAATTCTGGCCTCTCTCCCCTATAGCAATAGCCTTGTATAAACCCTTCCTTAACTGTCTTAATTTTGTCTAGTGCAATTTTTACTGAGACTGGGCTCATCAGACACTTTGTTTCCCCTGGAACTTTGTATCCTAAACAAAGTAATGAGAGGATATAAATCATGTAGAAATGAGATATCCAAACGGTAGCCATTTGAAGACAGAACCTTTTCATTCTCTCCCCCTAGATCACTGGACTTTCCCTTATTCCCTTTCCTTTTAGTCATGTGATTTACTCCATATTCTTTCAATGAGCTCCCTTTCTGCTCCCCAGAAATCGTTTAGAAATCATGCTCACTGGCGAAGGTGGCTTATCTATACTGATCCCCATAAAACCTCTAATAGGTAAAGAGTATGAGTTCAATATTAAAAAAAAAAAATGAAGAAATGTGGGGTTCTTCAAAGTTTATGATTTCTTAAAGATTACCAGTTAGTAATAGCAGAATTCTAAAAACACGTACTCTTTACAGGAGTAATCACTGAATTAAAATTCACAAATATTGACCACATCAGATTGCAAAGAACAAATTCATCCCAAGTGCAGAGTTTTGCTTTGTTTTGTTTAATAAATGTTTCCCCTCATGTCTCCCCATATTCCCTCATAATGATTTTTATGAAAGGTTCATATCTCTCAGGATACCTCTTAGTCTTTCTGTGGGTCACATTTTCCCCCCTGAAAGTTCTAATAGAAGCAGAAATGCTTGAGGGAGAGGAAAAGAGAAAGTGAGAGATTTAGCACTAATGATTCGTGTGTTGGTCAATATCAATTTTTGTTTCTATTTGGGGGGAAAAGGATTACGAGTCAACTCTGTATTTATCTCTGGTTTCTATGAGCTCATTGCTTTTCAAATTCATCTTCATCCCCTCTTAATCAAGAACCCTCAGTGTCTTCCTTTTCTTCTAAGCTTTCTTATCTGGCTTTCAAGTCCTTTTATGACATAGTTTCATATTCCATTTAAACAGTACTATGACTTTAACAGACATGGTCTCTAGTCTGTCAGCTGGCTCCCTTTCTTCTCTTTTTTCACCTGCCTTCCCCCACGTATTATGTTCAGTTTCTCATTTATTATTTTTCACTTTTGCTAATTCTGTTCCTTTTATTTGAAAGTCTATTTCACTACTCTCTATGTTGCATTAGGTTTCCAGCAATTAGATCATTCTTTATACATCTATCTCTTTCTTGAACTTTAATTGCATCCTTGATCAGCACAATTTATCCATCAATTTTTCTCTAATTGTTGCAAGTTCATTAATCTTGTCTCTTTAAGAACTCTGCCAGAATGTGATATCTACATAGCGAACTGATGAATAAAAAGGCAGATAAGAAACCCTTAATCAAGAATTTTTTAGACAAGACTAGGTAATGAGCTATAAAGAAGTTATTAAATGGATGAATTTTGCCTCATTCATTTGAAAAGAATAAAAGGTATCTAAAAATGTTATAACCTACAATATGCTTTTGAGATTTTTCAGATTTAATAGGATGGCAAACTAAACAAGATAATTCTCTTTCATGGGTTAAAGGCTGCTGAATTCTCTGATGCTTATAGCACCTTCATGACAATGCTAGGTAGGAGTGATTAACTCAGTTTTGCCATCCAGACCATTCAAGGAAGCTAAGTAACTCACCCAAGACAAACAGCTGATACAGAGTTGGGAGCTAATGCAAGCTTGTTACTTAATACTTTCATACTATTGCTTCTACCTGTGAGAGGCAGAATATTGACCCCCCAGAGGTACCCATACCCTAAGTCCCAGAACATGTGTATGTTATTCTATATGACAAAGGGAAATTAACATAGTAGATGATATTAAGTCATTAATCAGCTAACCTTAAACTAAGGAGATAATCTTGGATTATCCAGGCAGGCTCAAATATAACCATAAGGGTCCTTAAATGTGGAAAAGAGAGACAGAGAGTCAGTGTCAAAGTGATACAATCTGAGAAAGACTCCAAGGGCCATTGTTAGCTTTGAAGATGGAAGGGCGTCATGGGGCAAGGAATGTAGGCGGCCTCTAGAAGCTAGAAAAAAGCAAGAACATGAATTTTCCCCAGAGCCTTCAGAAATCAACAAGGCCTTGTAAAACCTTGATTTTAGCCCAGTGAGTCCCATTTTGGACTTCTGATATCCAGGACTATATAATAATAAATTTATTTTGTTTTAAGCCACTAAATTTATGGTTTCTGTTAAAGCGCCAATAGAAAATTAATATGCCCAAATTAAGATTTAAATATTGACATGGTTTAATAACTGTTAAATAATCATGGAGTTATATGATCTTTATCCCAAAGGATTTTGACAGGTACAGTTTAAAAGGAGTTTATATTCAGGACATTTATTGTCTCTCTTGGAAAGAAATTAATCTTATGTTAGAGAATGCTTCACTTCTTCAAGAATCTTAGATGACTAAGGCAAATTAAAATACCATCTCAAGGCAAATAGGACATTCGAAGTATCTGCTATAGGCTCATACTAGTGGGCTCGTTTTTATTCAACGATATTAGTCACTAAGTTTAGCAGTCCCTCCTAATTAGAGATAGAATTGTCTTTTAATGTAATAAACATTGTCTTCTAGAAAATTTCAAAGTCACCAATTTATAGCTAATAGGGAAAGTGTGTATATATGCACATGCATATATACGTATATTCATATATGTATATACACAGATTTTCTGAGTTATGCGCATAGCCTCATGCAAGAAAAAAATATGCATACATTAGTTTAAAGACCTCCCTGTATACCCCAAGTTATAACAATTATATACTGACCCTAAATATTTTAATTTAATTCAATAGTACTCGTTGAACACTCACTATATGCCAGACACTATTCTAGGTGCTTGGGATACATCATAGATTCACAATACTTTCTAGAAAATTTACTTTTCTTAAGAATTTTTTTAAAATGGTCTTGTTTAAACTTGTTTAACTTCTAATCCATAGAGTATTCTAAACTCCATAATCTCAACAGTACTAAATTCGGTTCCACTCTTCATATTGAATGCCTGCCATGGTGACTAAGAGAATGGGTCGTAGACTCAGACAAATTTGGATACTGGACACCATCACCTACTAGCTGGGACATTGGGTAAGGCGCTAAAAATAAGATGTAATTTTCTTTTCTGTAAAATGGGAATAACAGTTTTTCTCCCATAGAATTATTAGAAGTTGTAGTACATTAATACATTATGCACACTACATCTGACACTGTACTTAATATATCTTGAATATTCAATAATGATCATTACTGCTATTATACCTGTTTTGTTGTTATTATTTCCCCACTACTATAGGCCCTAGAAACAAGGCATATATATTCTAAGATATAGAGGTAATTCTGCCATGATATTTACTTTGTTGTTTGTAGCTTATCTGCAGTTACAATTATAACATCCCAACTGATTTTGAATGAGTCTTACTAGTTTGTTTTTTTTCCCCCTAAATCTAAACAGCATGATCATCTTATTCACGGAGAAGAGTGTTTAGCAGCACACAGGAGTGGGATGGGGAGAGGTACACCACCTCAGAGACATCTAGCAGGAAAGATGTTCTCACGGATTCCAAACTAACTTTGCCACACATTAAGACCAGGCATTCACAATCCAGGTAGAGATCACAAGTTTTGCAACAAACCCAATAGTATGGAACATAATTTGGACAGCCGGGCTGTTTTCTATAGCTAAAAAAAAAAAAAAAAAAAAAAAAAGGAAGGCCGCAGCTGTGTTAGAAAAAATGTTCTGAAATCTTTGCAAGCAACTAGAAAGAGAAAATTTAGTACCTAACACAAATGTCATTAATTAATGTAAATAATAAAATAATACAATATAATTACGTATCTGACATCTATATCAACACTTCTATTTTCTTACTATCTAAATCAATACTTTTAATTATTTTCTATCTATCTACCTACCTCTACGATTTCCTCCCTACTGATTTCTAAATAATATTTTTTGCAATATTGAAATAAGGCAGTTTTGTTTCTGTGTACATATTTTTTATTCAGCAAATAATTATTAGCAATGTTTCATTTTCATTGGCAGGTTTAAGGAGACTTTTTAACATTTCAAAAATTAGCCACAGGAATACAAACATATTTATCATCCTTCGGCTGGGATAATAGCTCTCCATTGGGACCCAATAAATAGCCTCTAATGTTTATTTGATCAATAAACAATTAAATTGGGACCTGAAGGTCAACAAACGTACAGCCAGAATCCATGAGTGTGTTGCTCTGCCTTAGAACCCACCATTTACTCTTGATGCACACTTCCCAGCTGAAAGCAGGCACTTTGCACATAAGCCACACACTGTGTTGATCTGAGAAACTGAGCTAGAGTCCCAGTTGACAAAGCACACCTGCAGTGGTTCAGCCTTTCAACACATTTCCTGACAGTAACCAGGTAGGGAAATGGATAGGGTGGGTGGGGGTGGGTGGTGAGCCTCCAGTCCCACGAGTATATCTCTACCTTAATAGCATCTGAATGATTTAACACGAATCCGCCCAGCATTTGAGTAAATCATTTCCATCTCCCTCATTACCACTATCAAGCCAAAAATGTAGTGTTTGACCATTTTAGACATATTTTAAAGACACTGATATTTTCAAACAAAAGTTTCTGAGTAAAATGTATAAGACCGACAAAAGAGTGTTTTCATTCAGAGTCAATCATCTTTTCTTTCTCGTCTTTTTCCTTCTGTAAATAAAGGAGACTTTATAATTGTACTGTCCAACAGAACTTTCTGAAATGATGGAAATTTTCCATTTCTGAACTGTTTATTACAGTAGCCACTAGTCATGTGTGACTTACAAAAAATGAGGCTAAAGTGACTGCAGAACTAAATTTTAATTA